>NW_025409256.1:0-64336 GCF_002201575.2 Neomonachus schauinslandi
GATTGGCAACAGACCTATCCACAGAGACCTGGCAGGCCAGAAAGGACTGGCAGGATATATTCAGAGCACTAAATGAGAAAAATATGCAGCCAAGAATACTATATCCAGCTAGGCTGTCATTGAAAATTGAAGGAGAGATAAAAAGCTTCCAGGACAAACAAAAACTAAAGGAATTTGCAAACACAAAACCAGCCCTACAGGAAATCTTGAAAGGGGTCCTCTAAGCAAAGAGAGAGCCTAAAAGCAACATAGACCAGAAAGGAACACAGACAATATATGGTAACAGTCAACTTACAGGCAATACAATGGCACTAAATTCCTATCTTTCAATAGTTACCCTGAATGTAAATGGGCTAAATGCCCCAATCAAAAGACACAGGCTATCAGACTGGATTAAAAAAGAAGACCCATTGATATGCTGTCTGCAAGAGACTCATTTTTGACCCAAAGACAGCCCCAGATTGAAAGTGAGGGGGTGGAAAACAATTTACCACGCTAATGGACACCAAAAGAAAGCTGGGGTGGCAATCCTTATATCAGACAAATTAGATTTTAAACCAAAGACTGTAATAAGAGATGAGGAAGGACACTATATCCTACTTAAAGGGTCTATCCAACAAGAAATCTAACAATTGTAAATATCTATGCCCCTAACATGGGAGCAGCCAGTTATATAAGCCAATTAATAACAAAAGCAAAGAAACACATCAACAACAATACAATAATAGTGGGGGACTTTAACACACCCCTCACTGAAATGGACAGATCGTCTAAGCAAAAGATCAACAACGATATAAAGACTTTAAATGACACACTGGACCAAATGGACTTCACAGACCTATTCAGAACATTGCATCCCAAAGCAATGGAATACACATTCTTCTCTAGTGCCCATGGAACATTCTCCAGAATAGATCACATCCTAGGTCATAAATCAGGTCTCAACCGGTACCAAAAGATTGGGATCATTCCCTGCCTATTTTCAGACCACAATGCTTTGAAACTAGAACTCAATCACAAGAGGAAAGTCGGAAAGAACTCAAATACATGGAGGCTAAAGAACATCCTACTGAAGAATGAATGGGTCAACCAGGAAATTAAAGAAGAATTAAAAAAATACATGGAAACCAATGAAAATGAAAACACAACTGTTCAAAATCTTTGGGATGCAGCAAAGGCAGTCCTAAGAGGAAATTATATAGCAATACAAGCATTTCTCAAGAAACAAGAAAGGTCTCAAGTACACAACCTAACCCTACACCTAAAGGAGCTGGAGAAAGAAGAGCGAATAAAGCCTAAACCCAGCAGGAGAAGAGAAATAATAAAGATCAGAGCAGAAATCAATGAAATAGAAACTAAAAGAACAGTAGAACAGATCAACAAAACTAGGATCTGGTTCTTTGAAAGAATTAACAAGATTGATAAACCCTTGGCCAGACTTATCAAAAAGAAAAGAGAAATGACCCAAATCAACAAAATCATGAATGAAAGAGGAGAGATCACAACCAACACCAAAGAAATACAAACAATTATAAGAACATATTATGAGCAACTCTATGCCAGCAAATTAGATAATCTGGAAGAAATGGATGCATTCTCAGAGATGTATCAACTACCAAAACTGAACCACGAAGAAATACAAAACCTGAACAGACCTATAACCACTAAGGAAATTTAAGCAGTCATCAAAAATCTCCCAAAAATAAAAGCCCAGGGCCAGATGGCTTCCCAGGGGAAGTCTACAAACATTTCAGGAAGAATTAATACCTATTCTTCTGAAACTGTTCCAAAAAATAGAAATGGAAGGAAAACTTCCAAACTCATTTTATGAGGCCAACATTACCTTGATCCCAAAACCAGACAAAGACCCCATCAAAAAGGAGAATTACAGATCAACATCCCTGATGAACATGGATGCAAAAATTCTCACCAAAATACTAGCCAATAGGATCCAACAGTACATTAAAAGGATTATTCACCACGACCAAGTGGGATTTATCCCTGGGCTGCAAGGTTGGTTCAACATCCGCAAATCAATATGATACAATACATTAACAAAAGAAAGAACAAGAATCATATGATCCTCTCAATAGATGCAGAAAAAGCTTTTGACAAAGTACAGCATCCTTTCTTGATCAAAACTCTTCAGAGTATAGGCATAGATGGTACATACCTCAATATCATAAAAGCCATCTATGAAAAACCCACAGCGAATATCATTCTCAATGGGGAAAACAGAGGTTTCCCCCTAAGGTCAGGAACGCGGCAGGGATGTCCACTATCACCACTGCTTTTCAACATAGTATTGGAAGTCCTAGCCACAGCAATCAGACAACAAAAAGTAATAAAAGGCATCAAATCGGCAAAGAAGAATTCAAACTCTCACTCTCTGCAGATGATATGATACTTTATGTGGAAAAGCCCAAAGACTCCACCCCAAAACTGCTAGAACTCATACAGGAATTCAGTCAAGTGGCAGGATACAAAATCAATGCACAGAAATCAGTGGCATTCCTATACACCAACAACAAGACAGAAGAAAGAGAAATTAAGGAGTCAATCCCATTTACAATTGCACCCAAAACCATAAGATACCTAGGAATAAATCTAACCAAAGAGACAAAGGATCTGTCCTCAGAAAACTATAAAATACTCATGAAAGAAATTGAGGAAGACACAAAGAAATGGAAAAATGTTCCATGCTCATGGATTGGAAGAACAAATATTGTGAAGATGTCAATGCTACCTAGAGCAATCTACACATTCAATGCAATCCCCATCAAAATACCATCCACTTTTTTCAAAGAAATGGAACAAATAATCCTAAAATTTGTATGGAACCAGAAAAGACCCCGCATAGCCAGAGGAATGGTGAAAAAGAAAAACAAAGCCGGCGGCATCACAATTCCGGACTTCCAGCTCTATTACAAAGCTGTCATCATCAAGACAGCATGGTACTGGCACAAGAACAGACACATAGATCAATGGAACAGAATAGAGAGCCCAGAAATGGACCCTCAACTCTATGGTCAACTCATCTTTGACAAAGCAGGAAAGAATGTCTAATGGAACAAAGACAGTCTCTTCAACAAATGGTGTTGGGAAAATTGGATAGCCACATGCAGAAGAATGAAACTGGACCTTTTCCTTACACCACACACAAAAATAGACTCCAAATGGTTGAAAGACCTCAATGTGAGACAGTAGTCCATCAAAATCCTAAAGGAGAACACAGGCAGCAATCTTTGACCTCAGCCGAAGCAAATTCTTCCTAGAAACATCACCAAAGGCAAGGGAAGCAAGGGCAAAAATGAACTATTGGGACTTTATCAAGATAAAAAGCTTTTGCAAAGCAAAGTAAACAGTCAACAAAACCAAAAGACAACCGACAGAATGGGAGAAGATATTTGCAAATGACATATCAGATAAAGCGCTAGTATCCAAAATCTATAAAGAACTCATCAAACTGAACACCCAAAGAACAAAGAATCCAATCAAGAAATGGGCAGAAGACATGAACAGACATTTGTCCAAAGAAGACATCCAAATGGCCATGAAAATATTTCATGTGCACATGAAAAAGTGCTCAATATCGCTCGGCATCAGGGAAATCCAAATCAAAACCTCAATGAGATACCACCTCACACCAGTCAGAATGGCTAAAATTAACAAGTCAGGAAACGACAGATGTTGGCAGGGATGCAGAGAAAGGGGAACCCTCCTACACTGTTGGTGGGAATGCAAGCTGGTGCAGCCACTCTTGAAAACAGTATGGAGTTCCTCAAAAAGTTGAAAATAGAGCTACCATATGCTACAGCAATTGCACTACTGGGTATTTACCCCAAAGATACAAAAGTAGGGATCCGAAAGGGTACGTGCACCCCAATGTTTATAGAAGCAATGTCCACAATAGCTAAACTGTGGAAAGAGCCAAGATGTCCATTGCCAGATGAATGGATAAAGAAGAAGTGTTATATATATACAATGGAATATTATGCAGCCATCAAAAGGAATGAGATCTTGCCATTTGCAACGACGTGGATGGAACTGGAGGGTATTATGTTGAGCAAAATAAGTCAAACAGAGAAAGACATGTATCATATGACCTCACTGATATGAGGAATTCTTAATTGCAGGAAACAAACTGAGGGTTGCTGGAGTGGGGGGTGGGGTGGGAGCGATGGGGTGACTGGGTGATAGACACTGGGGAGGGTATGTGCTCTGGTTAGCGCTGTGAATTGTGCAAGACTGTTGAATCTCAGATCTGTACCTCTGAAACAAATAATGCAATATATGTTAAGAAAAAAAAAAAAGAAGAAGAAGAAGAAGGTAGCAGGAGGGGAAGAATGAAGTGGGGGAAATCGGAGGGGTAGACGAACCATGAGAGACGATGGACTCTGAAAAACAAACAGGGTTCTAGAGGGGAGGGGAGTGGGAGTATGGGTTAGCCTGGTGGTGGGTATTGAGGAGGGCACATTCTGCATGGAGCACTGGGTGTTATGCACAAACAATGAATCATGGAACACAACATCTAAAACTAATGATGTAATGTATGGGGATTAACATAAGAATAAAAAAAAAGAAGTGATATATTTATACAATGGAATATTTGTTAGGCAATAAAAAATGAAGTTCTAATACATGCTACCACATGGATAATCCTTATAAATATTATGATTAAGTGAAAGAAGTCAGTCACAAAATATCACATATTGCATGATTCCATTTATATGACACATCCAGAATAGGCAAATACACAGACAGAACTTATGTTAGTGGTTGCCTAGGGCTGGGGTTGGTGGGAAGAAATGCTGAGTCACTGCTCATGGGTGGTGGGTTTCTTTCTAAGCTGAGAAAATATTTTAAAACTAATTATTATCCTTGTTGATGAGCTCTGCAGATACAGTAAAAAAGAAAAATACAAACAACACCCCAAACCCACAATGAATTGTACATTATATGGGGATGAATTGTATAGTACATGAAGTATACCTCATTAAAGCAGTTGTTTAAATGGGAGAATACTTGAATATTATGAAGAAATATATACTGATAAATTTGATAACTTAAAGATAAAAATTTCATAAAAGACACAAATGACTGAAACTAGGAGATGAAGAAGACAAAATCCAAATAGTAAATACAATAGATAGTAAATGAATTGAATTAATAATACATTAATTTAAAAAAAAACAACTTTCGGTAAAAGTGGCCTCACAGGCGAATTCTATCAAACATGTAAGGGAGAAATATTCTGAATTCTCCATTAACTCTTTCAGAACAGGGATTACAAGGAAAACTTCCCCAACACATTTTGTGAGAATAAGTTAAACCCGAAAGCAAAACCAGATAAAGACATCACAAAAAATAAATATTACCAACCACTTTTTCTTGTGAATTGAGACAAAAAAAAAAATCTTTAAGATAATATTAGAACAACTCCAATTATATAATGGATAATATATAACATCGGAAGAGGAATTATACCAAGGAGCAAGGTTGTTTTAACAACTGAACAACAATTAATTCTATTGGCCATATTAAATAAAATGAAGGGTACAAATGATAGGATTATATCAATATACCCTGAAAGAGTATAGGGTATCAAAATACCCTGAAAGAGTATAGGATTATATCAATATACCCTGAAAGAGTTGACACAAGTCAACACATATTCATTACACAAATAAAGAATAGAAAAGACCTGGGGAGGAGCAAGATGGCAGAGGAGGAGTAGGAGACCTAAATTTCGTCTGGTCCCAGGAATTCAGCTAGATAGGGATCAAACCATTCTGAACACCTACAAACTCAACAGGAGATCAAAGAAAAGAATAGCAACAACTCTCTGAACAGAAAGGTGACCACTTTCTGGAAGGTAGGACATGAGGAGAAGTGAATCCGAGGCGATATTCGGGAGGTTAGATGGTGGGGGAGAGGGCCTCTGTCAGCCGCTTCTGGCAAGTGATAGAGCAGCGGAGCACAAAATCGGAACTTTTAGAAGTTGGCTCCGCTGAGGGATGTCACTCCAGTGGATAAGCGGGGGGTGGAACCCTCGCTGGGACAGTGTGGGCTCAGGATGCTCGGGGTCACAGAAAGACCGGGGGTACCTGAGTGTGGCAGAGCTCCCAGGTATCGGAGCAGGGAAGCCGGCTGCAGAGAAGGAGCTGAGGCGCGGGCTCTCAACTCGGGGTTGGCATAAACTGTGATCCAGGACACAGTCGGGCCACTGCTCCTCCAGCAGGGACCTAACAAGTGGCAGATCCAGGGAGAATTCCCTTCCTCCCCTGGGAGGAGTGGCACGGGAACTCACCACAGGAATCTGCTGGGTTTGGAGCCTCCAAATGGGGTCGTGCGCCAGAGATAGAAACGCTGGGTCACAGGCTGGGTGAGCATGGAGTGTGGCTGGAGACCAGGGAGACGAGAGTGACTGACTGCTTTTCTCTGGGGGATCACTAAGGAGCAGGCCCTGAGTTCTTGGCTCCTCTGGGGTGGAGATTGGGAGGCCACCATTTTCACTCTTGGCCTTCAAAGCTGTACGGAAAGCTTGCAGGGAACAAAAGTTTCCGAGAGCAAACCCGAGCAGAATACTTAGCCCCACCGGCAAAGGCGGGGCAACTCCAACTCCGGGAAAGACATTTGATAACCACGGCAACAGGCCCCTCCCCCAGAAGATCAGCAAGCACAGCCAGCCAAGACCAAGTTTACCGATCAATGAGAATGAAAGAACTCCAGCGCTAGGGGAATAATGCACAAAGAATTCATGGCTTTTTTACCATGATTCTTTAGTCTTTCAAAGTTAATTTTTTAAATTTTCTTTTTCTTTTTCCCTTTTTCAACCAACATCTTATCAATCCCTTTTTAAAAAATCTTTTTTACTTTTCATTTTTAGAGTCATATTCTATCCCTTCATAGTAGTTAACCTTATTTTTGGTGTATATATATATATATGTTGTACTCTCTTTAAAATTTTGGGATACAGTTTCTTCTAACAGACCAAAATATACCCTAAATCTATAGTGTATGGCTTTGTTCTAGTCTCCTGCCTGATCACATTCTCTCCCTTTTTTTTAAATTTCTCTTCTTTCTTTTTTCAACCAAATTCTTATCTTATCACTTCATTTTATAAAATCTTTTATAATTTTCATCTTTACAGTCATATTCCATCCCTTCATTGTATTTACCCTTATTTTTGTACATATGTAAACTTTTCTTTCTTTAAAATTTTGGGAGGCACTTTCTTCTAACAGACCAAAATACGCCCAAAATCTAGAGTGTGGCACTGATCTATGCACCAGCCTGATCATATTTGATCATATTCTTTTTTTTTATCTTTTTCTTTTTTCTTTCTTTCCCTTCCTTTTCCCCCAGTTTCAGGTCTCTTCTGATTTGTTTAGTGTATATTTTTCTGGGGTTGTTGTTACCCTGTTAGCATTTTGTTCTCTCATTCATCTATTCTCCTCTGGACAAAATGACAAGATGGAAAAAAATCACCTCAAAAAAAAAGAGCAAGAGGCAGTACCGACTGCCAGGGGCCTACTCAATACGGACATTAGTAAGATGCCAGAACTAGAGTTCAGAATGATGATTATAAAGATACTAGCTGGGCTTGAAAAAAGCATGGAAGATATTAGAGAAACCCTTTCTGGAGAAATAAAAACTAAAATCTAACCAAGTCGAAATCAAAAAGGCTATTAATGAGGTGCAATAAAAAATGGAGGCTCTAGGCTACAATAAATGAGGCAGAAGAGGGAATTAGTGATATAGAAGACCAAATGATGGAAAATAAAGAAACTGAGAAAAAGAGAGATAAACAACTGCTGGATCACGAGGGCAGAATTCGAGAGATAAGTGATAACATAAGATGAAACAACGTTCGAATAATTGGGATCCCAGAAGAAGAAGAAAGAGAGAGAGGGGCAGAAGGTATATTGGAGCAAATTATAGCAGAGAGCTTCTCTAATTTGGGGAAGGAAGCAGGCATCAAAATCCAGGAGGCACAGAGAACCCCTCTCAAAATCAATAAAAATAAGTCAACACCCCAACATCTAATAGTAAAACTTACAAGTCTCAGAGACAAAGAGAAAATCACAATTCTGTGACCCCGAGCAGCTCTTGTAGTTACAAGAGATCTGTAACCTACAATGGTAGAAACATTAGATTGGGAACAGACCTATCCACAGAGACCTGGAAGGCCAGAAAGGACTGGCATGATATATTCAGAGCAATAAATGAGAAAAATATGCAGCCATGAATACTCTATCCAGCTAGGCTGTCATTGAAAAAAGGAGAGATAAGAAGCTTCCAGGACAAACAAAAACTAAAGGAATTTGCAAACACAAAACCAGCCCTACAAGAAATATTGAAAGGGGTCCTCTAAGCAAAGAGAGAGCCTAAAAGCAACATAGACCAGAAAGGAACACAGACAATATACAGTAACAGTCATCTTACAGGCAATGCAATGGCACTAAATTCCTATCTTTCAATAGTTACCCTGAATGTAAATGGGCTAAATGCCCCAATCAAAAGACACAGGCTATCAGATTGGATAAAAAAAGAAGACCCATCGATATGCTGTCTGCAAGACACTCATTTTAGACCCCAAAACACCCCCAGATTGAAAGTGAGGGGGTGGAAAACCATTTACCATGCTACTGGACACCAAAAGAAAGCTGGGGTGGCAATCCTTATATCAGACAAATTAGATTTTAAACCAAAGACTGTAATAAGAGATGAGGAAGGACACTATATCCTACTTAAAGGGTCTATCCAACAAGAAGATCTAACAATTGTAAATATCTATGCCCCTAACATGGGAGCAGCCAATTATATAAGGCAATTAATAACAAAAGCAAAGAACACATCGACAACAATACAATAATAGTGGGGGACTTTAACACCCCCCTCACTGAAATGGACAGATCATCTAAGCAAAAGATCAACAAGGAAATAAAGACTTTAAATGACACACTGGACCAAATGGACTTACAGACATATTCAGAACATTCCACCCCAAAGCAACAGAATACACATTCTTCTCTAGTGCCCATGGAACATTCTCCAGAATAGATCACATCCTAGGTCATAAATCAGGTCTCAACCGGTACCAAAAGATTGGAATCATTCCCTGCCTATTTTCAGACCACAATGCTTTGAAACTAGAACTCAATCACAAGAGGAAAGTCAGAAAGAACTCAAATACATGGAGGCTAAAGAACATCCTACTGAAGAATGAATGGGTCAACCAGGAAATTAAAGAAGAATTGAAGAAATACATGGAAACCAATGAAAATGAAAACACAACTATTCAAAATCTTTGGGATGCAGCAAAGGCAGTCCTAAGAGGAAAGTATATAGCAATACAAGCCTTTCTCAAGAAGCACGAAAGGTCCCAAGTACACAACCTAACCCTACACCTAAAGGAGCTGGAGAAGGAACAGCAAATAAAGCCTAAACCCAGCAGGAGAAGAGAAATAATAAAGATCAGAGCAGAAACCAATGAAATAGAAACTAAAAGAACAGTAGAACAGATCAACGAAACTAGGAGCTGGTTCTTTGAAAGAATTAACAAGATTGATAAACCCCTGGCCAGACTTATCAAAAAGAGAAGAGAAATGACCCTAATCAACAAAATCATGAATGAAAGAGGAGAGATCACAACCAACACCAAAGAAATACAAACAATTATAAGAACATATTATGAGCAACTCTATGCCAGCAAATTAGATAACCTGGAAGAAATGGATGCATTCCTAGAGATGTATCAACCACCAAAACTGAACCAGGATGAAATAGAAAACCTGAACAGACCTATAACCACTAAGGAAATTGAAGCAGTCATCAAAAATCTCCCAAAAAACAAAAGCCCAGGGCCAGATGGCTTCCCAGGGGAATTCCACCAAACATTTAAAGAAGAATTAATACCTATTCTTCGGAAACTGTTCCAAAAAATAGAAATGGAAGGAAAACTTCCAAACTCATTTTATGAGGCCAGCATTACCTTGATCCCAAAACCAGACAAAGACCCCATCAAAAAGGAGAACTACAGACCAATATCCCTGATGAACATGGATGCAAAAATTCTCACCAAAATACTAGCCAATAGGATCCAACAGTACATTAAAAGGATTATTCACCACGACCAAGTGGGATTTATCCCTGGGCTGCAAGGTTGGTTCAACATCCGCAAATCAATCAATGTAATACAATACATTAATAAAAGAAAGAACAAGAATCATATGATCCTCTCAATAGATGCAGAAAAAGCATTTGACAAAGTACAGCAGCCTTTCTTGATCAAAACTCTTCAGAGTATAGGCATAGAGGGTACATACCTCAATATCATAAAAGCCATCTATGAAAAACCTACAGCAAATATCATTCTCAATGGGGAAAAACTGAGAGCTTTCCCCCTAATGTCAGGAACGTGGCAGGGATGTCCACTATCACCACTGCTATTCAACATAGTATTGGAAGTCCTAGCCACAGCAATCAGACAACAAAAAGAAATCAAAGGCATCCAAATTGGCAAAGAAGAAGTCAAACTCTCACTCTTTGCAGATGATATGATACTTTATGTGGAAAACCCAAAAGACTCCACCCCAAAACTGCTAGAACTCATACAGGAATTCAGTCAAGTGGCAGGATATAAAATCAATGCACAGAAGTCAGTGGCATTCCTATACACCAACAACAAGACAGAAGAAAGAGAAATTAAGGAGTCGATCCCACTTACAATTGCACCCAAAACCATAAGATACCTAGGAATAAATCTAACCAAAGAGACAAAGGATCTGTACTCAGAAAACTATAAAATACTCATGAAAGAAATTGAGGAAGACACAAAGAAATGGAAAAACGTTCCATGCTCATGGATTGGAAGAACAAATATTGTGAAGATGTCAATGCTACCTAGAGCAATCTACACATTCAATGCAATCCCCATCAAAATACCATCCACTTTTTTCAAAGAAATGGAACAAATAATCCTAAAATTTGTATGGAACCAGAAAAGACCCCGCATAGCCAGAGGAATGGTGAAAAAGAAAAGCAAAGCCGGCGGCATCACAATTCTGGACTTCCAGCTCTATTACAAAGCTGTCATCATCAAGACAGCATGATACTGGCACAAGAACAGACACATAGATCAATGGAACAGAATAGAGAGCCCAGAAATGGACCCTCAACTCTATGGTCAACTCATCTTTGACAAAGCAGGAAAGAATGTCCAATGGAATAAAGACAGTCTCTTCAACAAATGGTGTTGGGAAAATTGGATAGCCACATGTAGAAGAATGAAACTGGACCATTTCCTTACACCACACACAAAAATAGACTCCAAATGGTTGAAAGACCTCAATGTGAGACAGGAGTCCATCAAAATCCTAAAGGAGAACACAGGCAGCAACCTCTTCAACCTCAGCCGCAGCAACTTCTTCCTAGAAACATCGCCAAAGGCAAGGGAAGCAAGGGCAAAAATGAACTATTGGGACTTCATCAAGATAAAAAGCTTTTGCAAAGCAAAGGAAACAGTCAACAAAACCAAAAGACAACCAACAGAATGGGAGAAGATATTTGCAAATGGCATATCAGATAAAGGGCTAGTATCCAAAATCTATAAAGAACTCATCAAACTCAACACCCAAAGAACAAAGAATCCAATCAAGAAATGGGCAGAAGACATGAACAGACATTTGTCCAAAGAAGACATCCAAATGGCCAACAGACACATGAAAAAGTGCTCAATATCGCTCAGCATCAGGGAAATCCAAATCAAAACCTCAATGAGATACCACCTCACACCAGTCAGAATGGCTAAAATTAACAAGTCAGGAAACGACAGATGTTGGCGGGGATGCGGAGAAAGGGGAACCCTCCTCCACTGTTGGTGGGAATGCAAGCTGGTGCAGCCACTCTGGAATACTGTATGGAGGTTCCTCAAAAAGTTGATAATAGAGCTACCATATGATCCAGCTATTGCACTACTGGGTATTTACCCCAAAGATACAAAAGTAGGGATCCGAAGGGGTACATGCACCCCGATGTTTATAGCAGCAATGTCCACAATAGCCAAACTGTGGAAAGAGCCAAGATGTCCATTGACAGATGAATGGATAAAGAAGATGTGGTATATATATACAATGGAATATTATGCAGCCATCAAAAGGAATGAGATCTTGCCATTTGCAACGACGTGGATGGAACTGGAGGGTATTATGTTGAGTGAAATAAGTCAAACAGAGAAAGACATGTATCATAAGATCTCACTGATATGAGGAATTCTTAATTGCAGGAAACAAACTGAGGGTTGCTGGAGTGGGGGGTGGGGTGGGAGGGATGGGGTGACTGCGTGATAGACACTGGGGAGGGTATGTGCTCTGGTAAGCGCTGTGAATTGTGCAAGACTGTTGAATCTCAAATCTGTACCTCTGAAACAAATAATGTAATATATTTTAAGGAAAAAAAAAAGAAGAAGAAGGTAGCGGGAGGGGAAGAATGAAGTGGGGGAAATCGGAGGGGTAGACGAACCATGAGAGACGATGGACTCTGAAAAACAAACAGGGTTCTAGAGGGGAGGGGGGTGGGAGGATGGGTTAGCCTGGTGGTGGGTATTGAGGAGGGCACATTCTGCATGGAGCACTGGGTGTTATGCACAAACAATGAATCATGGAATACTTCATCTAAAACTAATGATGTAATGTATGGGGATTAACATAAGAATAAAAAAAATTAAAAAAAAAAAAAGCCACATGATTAGAAGCCACGAAGTCTAGAACCAGATTCATCAACTTGTAGCCAGGTGTGAGTCATTTGCCTAGGATAGGTTCAGTTTACTCAGTTTGAAAACTGGGATAACAATATCTACTTTTAATTCTTCGCAGTTGTGAGTGGTCAACTGGTATAGTCAAGAATTTCACAAGTATTATGGATTGCAGCTATAGGTCCACAGACATGTTAAGCCAGAAAAGCCTTTAGAAATTCAATACTGTCATTTCACATATTAGGAGGGAAAAAAAAAAAAAGGAACTGACCAAAATCCAACCAAAAAAACCTCTGAGGCCAAGTGGGTTGAATGAGTTGTCCAAGGTCACATGACCCTTAGAAGCTGGGTCAAAAAACCCCTCCAGGTTCCTGACTTTAGGTCTGGGCACTTCCAAATGCACCACCCTCAGCTTTGGTCCTGAGGCTCAATCAATCCTTTGTCCTTTCTCCTCTTACTGGGAAACAAGAGTGAAAACTGTACCTCTAAGTCATTTATTGAGCTAGTTAAGCTCAAATTTATCTCCAGTCTGGCCACTGTGTGACCTTTCCCAAATTCCATTCTCTGGGAGTAGGAGAGAAGCCTATCCTTCCCCCACCCATTGTTTGTATCCTTGGGAATTCTCTTATTCTGTCAATACCACTTTTAATGCACCAAGCCTCTGTTTAGGGTAATAGCCCATCTGAAGTTAATGAAACAAAAGATTGATACCAGCTTCATAAAACTTAGGAAAATGCAATATCTTTCCTACATCTTGTTATGCCTTTAATTCTAGGAACCTTTATACTTGGGACTATGGAAAAATGTTATAATTAGAAATAATAAGGGAGAAAATGAAAACAACAATTGGAAATGTGTCTTCCCAAAGCTACCATTTTTGTTAATGTTCTTTCTTTATTGATTTGGTGACAAGGAAGGGTATACTTACTACTTTCTCTAGGCTAAAGTATATTTTCTCTTTTTTTAAAGAAACTGAAGCCTTCTGAGGATATGGCTTGAATGTCAATGTGTTGTTTAAAAAACACCTACCTTACTTATGCATTGGAAATGTGGGATGCTAAGATGAATAGCCATAGCTAACCCATTCTTCAAACCAGGAATGATTTTGTGAGAAAGACATCATTTTTGTAAAAAGTAAATTTTCAGAAATTAAGTCAGTTACACAATTTTCTAGGAGTCTATCCCACTTCATCTATTGGGTTATTATTTTTGCTCATAAAGAAAATAGCAAATGTAAGGATTTGGCAGTTTAAGATAACCTCCTTTACTCCTATGATTCAGTACCAGTAAAACTTGGCTTTTTCTCTCACTTCTCTAATTAACAAGCATGATATATAAATCAAGTGGAAAAAAAGTCATCATTTCCTATATACTTACTTTCACTTTTCTTTGGAGGTGGTTGTTTTAAAATAAAAAAAATTAAATTAATTCATTTTTTCAGCTTTATTGAGATATAACTGACATATTGTGTAAGTTTAAGGTATAGAATGTGTTGATTTGATATACTTATATATTGTAAAGTGATTATCATCATAACATTAAAATGAGAACACTGTGAGGAGGATTCACTTTTCTTAAGTAGAGAAATATGGAGAGCCTACTATGTGTCAAGCCCCATTTCAGGGTTTTGAGCTGGGAAATGACACCATTTGATTTATCTTTGTTAACTAAAGTTAACAAACAAAAATTTGTTGATAGCATATTGTAATCCAGGCCAGGGGACAAATCCTGGGAACAAAACAATGAAGGAATTTACAATTCATGGTCCTTGTCTTTGATGAGCTCACAGCCTAGTTGAGGATTTGACATGGCAAATATGATGGTGGCAAGATGTGATGGGTTGGGTGTCAGATGAGCAAGAGATGGATTTCCTAGAGTAGATAACCCTGAGATAGCTCTTAAAGAATGAGAAGACTTGAAAATAAATGTAATGGCATAGAGAGTTCAATGTTGCTGGGTGGAAGCAAATCTTTATTAAATTTCTCCGCCTCAAATTTCTTCCACTTTCAATCAATAATTAAATAATTAATTAAATAATTAATTAAAATACTACATATTCAAAGAAACTTTTCTGATGCCAATAGGAAAAAGGTATTAGTGTTTCTATGGTGTGTCTAATTGCCTCTGAATAGACTGAAAAGACTTTGCCAGTATCCATACTTTTATACATTTTATAAGTGTTCTGCTATGTTTCATAGCTTGCACATGGCCAACAAATCTTCCACTGCCACTTCAGTTTTCCATATCTGAACTCTAACATCACTTCATCAGGTTTGGTTCGGTCTCACAAATATTTTACCAAACTTATTAGTTTGCCATAACTGCTACTTGTTGCTCACCATTATCATTGACCACTTTCAGGTTAACTGATGGTGTAACGTCCCTTTATTTACACTCTACTACCTATTATCTTGTACCTGGAATCTCAGACCTGAGAGAGAGCTTAAAATTCATCTCTAGCATAATTCACAACTCCAATTGCACATTAAAATACAACAGGTACCATTGAAATGCAGTGGACAAACAATGGTCTTTTATATAAACCGTGCTGATTCCAGTTAGATATCCATATTAGAAAAAAAGTAACTTTGACTCTTGCTTCATAACATACACAAAAATTATAGATGAGGCCAAATATGAAAAAAAAAATCAAAAGCTTCAAGAAGAAAACACAGGAGAAAACCTTCATAATATTGAAGGAAGCAAAAATTTCTTAAATGTAACACAAAAAAGCATTAACTGTGAATTGAAAAATGTATGATTTGGTTATTGGGGAGGACATAGAGATGTGATACTTAGAGCCCCCTCCAAGGAAGGACTCGTCCCAGCTGCAGGGAAGGTTGTCAGTGGACACTGTTCAGCTAGCAATCCACTTTAGGGATTGCCTCAGGGGCAGAGAACTATCTTGCCCAAAGTCATGCTCTTCCAGGGTCAGATCAGTGACCCGATCCAGACAAAGGTACAAAAGTTCTGCCATTTTGGCCGATGCAGGACAACTCTAAGAAATTATATATGCTCCAGAGCTCCCGTGGTCACCTGAGACTGTTGGACATGCACCATGAACAGACCATGTCATTTTCTCTCCTGTTTCCCATTGGTGTTTGTCCAAAGGACAGTCTATAAACATCCTGAACACTAACTCTCTCAGAGCTCGCTGTCTGGAGAACTCAAACTGTTAGAAGTCATTCAAACTAAGAACTTCTATTCATCAAAAGACCCCATTAAGAGAAGGTATTTGCAACACATATATCTAAGACCTGTCACACATCTAGAATAGATGAAGAATTTCTACAAATCCATAAGAAGATGACAATTATATTAAAAATTGAGAAAACTCAAGAAGGTATTTCACAAATAGAATATCCATATGTCCTCGAAGCATAGATGAAGGTGCTCTCTTCTCATCATGGGTGAGACTGCAACAAACAGACTCCAAAACAGAAAAAAACTGTGGAGCAATGCCATACACTATACACTCAACTAGAAGGCCTAAGATCACAATGACTGACAATAGCAAATATTGATAAGGATGGGGAACAGCTGGATAACTCATATATTACTGGTGGGAGTGAGACTGGCTCAACTACTTTGAAATATATTTCTGTCCTTTCTACTAAAGGGAAATACAGAGCTACCACCCTATGCTCCAACAATTCCTCTGCTAGGTATACAACCGAGAACAGTGTGTTTATTTTCTAAATGACCTGTATGCGTATTTTCATAACAGTGTCATTTATAATATGCAAGATTTTGGAAACAACTCAAATATCCATCAACCATAACACAGACTAAAACTTGTGATGTATTCAGTTAATGGAATACTGTGAAACAATAATAAATGAATGAGCTGCACAAAAAATGATGGTTAATTTATATATGCTTAATACTAAGTGAAAGAAACCAGACTCAGAATAAGAAATACTGCTTGATTCCAGTTATATTAAGTTTAAAAACTAGCAAAACTGATCTATGGTGTTGGGAATCAGCATGGTAGTTACTTTTGGGGTGTGTGTTGGGGGGTATTGATGGGTAGAAAACCTGAAGGAGTCATCTTTAGTGGTGGAATTGTTCTACTATATTTTTGATGCAGGAGGTAATTACATAGATGTATAAATGGTAAAAATACATTGAACTGTAAACTTAAGATTAGTTCACTGTATTACATGTAAGTCATACCTCAACAACAACAAAAATTACCTGGGGATATATATGTATCTCCAGACCCCACCCTCCAGAGACTGATTTAATTTGTCTGCCTTGCTATTTTACTTTAGCAAGCTTCCCTGGTGATTCTAATCTGCAGCCAGTGTTAAGAACCACAGATCTGATGAAACTTCCTTGTGCTTCCAATTATAAGAGAAAGTCAGCTCTGAGAGTCAGGTGACTTACCCAAGGGGACATACAACAAATCTGATTAAAGCCTCACACATCTAATGGTTAATATTGTACTTTTGATCATGACCACCTTGTATTGTCTTTTTTCCTCATGTTATCAAGTAAAGACATCCTCAGATAATGCTTTCTGAACCCTCTCCCAACTCCCCACTTCACAGGAGAGCAAGCACACCTTTCTGAGCCTCTCACCTTGGTTGCACTAATTCCATCCTGATGTGCTCCGCTTTGAGGGACAGAATTTGTTTTCAAGCAGAATTAAACTACATTTCACAACAGAGATGCTTTCACTTGTCTGGATTCGATAATCAGCTGGCTGTAATCCCAGAGATGTCCACATTGGAAAACTTTTACAAGGACAAAGCTCCACTGGATTGTCTCTCTCTCTGGGTTTTGTGTGGATTGAAGGAAACAACACACATAAAGCTTTTAGCAGAGCGTGTGTTCAACAAATGGTCATGATGATAAGAGTAATCATACTACTACTAATGATGATTACAATTTTTAACATGACCACAATAGTTATCAGCCTCAGTAAATTTCACTTTAGTATCATATTTTCATCTAACATTGCTTGTGTTCCTGTCTCACCAGGTGACCCAATATATCCTTTAGAGAATTATTTGCCCCCCAAACCAGAATCCAGTCTATAGTTAGGTGTCACATTTAGTTGTCACCATTTTTTAAAGATTTATTTGTTTATTTTAGGGGCAGGGGTAGGGGCAGTGGGAGAGAGAGTCTTAAGCAGACTTTGCACTGAGCATGGAGGCTGAAATGGAGCTCGATCTCATGACACTGAGATCACCACCTGAGCCAAAACCAAGTCGGATGCTCAATGGACTGTACCACCCAGGGGCCCCAGTTGTCATGTTTTTTAGTTTCTTTTAATCTGCAATATTTCCACAGCCCATTTTTAAAATAACCTAACATTTTGAAATAATATAGTCACCCTCTCCCTTGATTAATAAACTATTGCTCATTTTGTGTTTACCTTATGTTCACTCAAGATTTGATTAGGATATGATTTCTGTGCCAGAATTCTGGATAGGTGAACCTGTATTTTCCTCCAGGTATCACAGCCTGAAGCACATGATTGCTATATTTCCCTTGTTGAGAGTGTAAATTCTGATCACTCAGTCATAGTATTGTCTGATATTTGCACTGTATGGTTATTATTTTTTAAAAGATTTTTATTTATATATTTGAGAAAAAGAGAGAGAAAGCAAATGGAGGTGAGGGGCAGAGGGAGAGGAAGAAGTAGACTCCTTGCTGAGCAGGGAGCCCAACACCGGGCTCCATCCCAGGGCCCTGAAATCATTACCTGAGCTGAAGGAAAATGCCCAGGCAGCTCTGTACTACACTGTATCATTGTTTTTTTTTATCCACTGCAAGTAATAAACATTTGGTGAAGAATCACTTTAATATAATGCAAATATCCTGGTTCTCATCAAAATTTCCCCTTAGGTTTAACATCCATGGATTATTCTTGCCTGATCCAATTTATAGTTGAAAAAGTAGATTAACATACCTGAGTTATTTCAAACATATTTTAAAAAGTTTCCAATAACTGAATGAAGCAAAAACAAAATCCTTCAGTGTTTGCATCCACATTGACAACACCGATTCATCTTCTGAGTTGACTTTGAAGTGAAAGCTTATCCATTTGAAACTACATCTGTCTGTGTTAAATAAATTTACTATTTTTTTGTGTCAGGGTATCATTATAACATAAAATTCAAAGGGGTATGATGTAAAAATTGAAAAGCAACTCCAAACTTATCAACAAAGAGTTTTCAATTTTTTTGGAATTTTTGAAGTCAATTTATATAGTTAAAGCCTGCACATTGGATTCAAGTTAGAAAAATGTGTAAAATGCTTTGTGGTTAGTATGAAAGTTTTAATTTCAACAAAAATGATCACACTTGTCTAAGTAGTTCATAAATAAGCTTTTCTTTTCCTTGGATCTTCAAATTTAACTTCTTCATATGCAGTGCAATATCAGTGAGAAAAACATAAATCGCATTGCCAGTTTTGTCTTTGATTACAGAATATCTGTCAAATATTATTGCTATAGGCTGAATGTTCATACATCCAAATTCAGATGTTGAAACACTAATCCTCAATGTGATGGTATTTGGAGGTAGGACCTTTGTGAAATAATTAGGGTAAGATTAGATCATAAGAGTGTGTGCCTCTCATGATGGAATTAATGTCCATATACAAAGAGGCAGCTCTCATTCGCTTCCCCACTCCTCTCTTTCTGCCATATGAGGATAGAAATACAAGGGGTCAGCTGTCTACAAGCCAGGAAATAGGCTCCCTCCAGGCACCACCCTGCTGGCACCTTGACCTTGCACTTCCTCGCCTCCAGAATTTTAGGAAATAAACATTTGTTGTTTAAGTAACCCAGTCTGTACTCGGAGTTATAGCAGCCCAAACTAAGACAATTACTTTTATTTCCAGAAAATCTTGGACTGGAGTTAAATCGTGCACCTTGGAAATATTACTTCACGACTCAACCAGTTAGTATTGACATACAACATAAAATTAATAAATTCATTATCCTTTAATTCTTAGAAAGGTTCTATAAGCTGGTGATGATTTGCACTAATATAGTGAGAAAATTTAACAACTACATCTTTGATAATTTTCATATAGTCTGCTTAACGAAACTGTGTACAAATTGTTTAAATATCTCTCATTCAGTGGAATAACAGTCTCTTATTTTAGGGAAAATAGTATCTTATTTTAAAATCTAATACATCTGGGCTTTTGACCTAACAAACCTGGAGCACCACTTATTGTGATAGAAACAAAATTTTTAATATCAACCTGAAATTCTCCTTGGGCAGATGTGAAAGATTAAAAAAAATCTGTGCTCTATTTTCTTTGGCCTTAAATTGACATTTCTTGGTAAATTTGGAAGCCCTTTGAGGTAAAATGTATCTAACATATTAATTGGGCCATGATTCTTATATCAAACTAAACATCTAAAGCTAAAGAAAAGTATTTGCAATTTTTCAAATTTGAATCAATTGATCTTTCATATTGCTAGAAAGATCTGGTAACCATAATTACTTGGTGGTTCAGTTGAGGAAATTTGTTTTTGTGAAATATCTTTTCTAGTCTGTTTTTCACAGATTTGCAGCAAAATTTTGTAACTGAAGCAATAACCTTTCCATCTAATGTGTGTGTGTGTGTGTGTGTGTGCACTCACAAGCATTCATACCATTTTATAATAGGTAGAAGTTACAATTTCAGGTCCTTTTAAAAATCATTAAAAAATTTATTGTTGGATGTTTAATTCTGATATCAGTTGACTAATTTTGATTGACTTTCTTATGATTTGAGAAGAAACTTCTTACCAAATTCACCATGCATTTTCTGAGAATGTCTCTTAACATTGTTCACTTTATTACCTTAATTTTTTTAATACAAGGAACAGATGGACTTTTTATTTTGCTCCATTTCAGAAAATTACAATTATCATTCAATATGAAATTTATGACATACTTTCTTCCAGTTTTTTTTTTTTAAGAAAATTGCTGGTTGTGGTTCTGCTCCCACTGTATTCTACATTAGTGCCATGTCTATACTTTAAATATTAAATTTTATTCATACTTATTTTTAAACATGAAAAATAATTTAATTATATTGTAATAAATACATAATTAAAGTATCTATTATAATTCACACAGTATATCTTAATTTGTGCTGTCCGTATAATATATTCAAATAAGCATATTATAATGTTATATCAATGGATAGAAAAAAATCCTTCTAAATAAATCAAACTGATGGGGCGCCTGGGTGGCTCAGTTGGTTAAGCGACTGCCTTCAGCTCAGGTCATGATCCCAGGGTCCTGGGATCGAGTCCCGCATCGGGCTCCCTGCTCTGCGGGGAGCCTGCTTCTCCCTCTCCCACTCCCCCTGCTTGTGTTCCTTCTCTCTGTCAAATAAATAAATAAAATCTTTAAAAAAAATAAATAAATCAAACTGCTGATACTACTTAGATGCTTAGATTGGTATTGTGTTTATGGTATCCTGGAAATTACACACAAACATGAAATGAGCACTATAACAAAACAATAGTATCTATGTATTTCACTCTTTTTTTTGAATAAAAAAAGGTTTATTTTGTTCGTTCATAGAATGTTTCAAAAATAGATCATGGTTTGGCTATAAATTAAAATCTAAAAAAACAATGTTTTTTTAAACCAGGTTCTTTGGTCATATACAATAAAATTAAAATATCGGGGCGCTCGGGTGCCTCAGTCAGTTAAGTGTCTGCTTTTGGCTCAGGTCATGATCCCGGGGCCCTGGAATCAAGCCACGCATTGGGCTCCCTGTTCCATGGGGAGCCTGCCTCTCCCTCTCTCTCTCTGCCCCTCCCCCTCTGCTTGTGCTCGTGCTCTCTCTTTTTCTCTGTCAAATAAATAAATAAAATGTTTAAAAAAATATTTACTAAAAGGAACCAAAAATCCTAAATTTTGGAGATTAAGGAATGTATGCCTTGGGTTAAAGGGGAAAATCAAATAGGACATCATAAATTATCTGGAAAGGAGTAACATAAGACAATCTTCTACTAATTTTGGACTTACTTTGTACTTTTTCTAGTTCTTTGAGATGTACAGTTAGATTGTTTATTTGAGATCTTGTTTCTTAATGTGTTTATTGCTATAAAATTTCACTCTTAAAGCAAAATGTTATTGTCCCAGAATGATAAAGTTGTGTTTCACACACAAACTTACACTATGCCAGTTTTTAAATTTAACTTCCAATTTAAATTCATTAAATTGAAGAAACTTTAAATGTTTCTCAGTTGCACTAACCACATTTCCAGTGCTCAGAAGACATGTGTGGCTAGAGGCTACCATATTGGATAGTGTAGGAGAGGTCCTGATTCTATGAGGGGGGATACTTCTGCTAGTAGACCCAACATGAGTTTCACTAAACTTAAAACTGTCACTGCTGTCTGATCAGTTTGGTTTCCTCATGACAGTGTAACAGAAGACAAAGAAGGGAAGTACCATTCTGAGGAAAATAGTTGGCTTTCATCTTCTTGAGGAGACAGGGTTCTTGTACAAGAAGATGGTAGTGGGAATATGTTAATCAGGTGATCCATTTGGTGTCTCTGTCTCTCTTTTTTTTTTTTCTTGAGAGAGAGAGAAAGAAAACATGAGCAGGGGAAGGGGAAGAGGGAGAGGGAGATTCTCAAGCAGGCTCCAAGCTCAGCATGGAGCCTGATGTGGGGCTCTATCTCACTATCTGGAGGTCATGACCTGAGCTGAAATTAAGAGTTGGAGGCTTAACTGACTGAGCCACTCAGGCACCATTTGGTGTCTCTTGATGTTTGCCTAACCAGGTTTCTCCCTGAATGGGTAAGTAGAGTAGACACAGCCTGAAAAGTGAACAGTAACTGGGGTAGATACCTCAGTAATTAGGTAGGCATGATGCCATGTGATATACTATCTAGACCAACAGAAGTACAAGCAAGGGGTAAGTGGAATGTGAAATGGATCAGCTAATTTGGGGGGGCAGAGAGTATGAATATAAGTTATATCTTGGAGATTAACTGCAGCAACAAGGCCTGTAGCTTATCTTTCTAAACTTTCTTTTGAAATTTTGAAAGATAATTGAACATATTTCACTGACAGCATTAACTGAAGAGGTGTCAAAAATGGATAAAGAGCAAACAGACACATGAAAATATACTCAACATCATCAATCATCAGGGAAATGCAAATCAAAACCGCAGTGAGATACCACTGCATACCTGTCAGAATGGCTAGTACCAAAAAACCCCACAAAAAAAAAAAAATACCAAATGTTGGTGAGGATGAGGAGAAAAGGGAACCATTGTGCACAACTGGTGGGAATGCAAAATGGTACAGGAGCTATGGAAAACACTATGGAGGTTCCCAAAATATTAAAAATAGAAATACCATACTATCTAGCAATTCCACTTGTGGATATTTATCCAAAGAAAATGAAAACACTAATTCAAATAGATACATGCATCTCCATGTTTATTGCAGTATTATTTATAATAGCGAAAATACGAAGCAATCTAAGTGTCCATCAATGAAAAAAAATGGATAAATGGTAGTATATACACATAATACAATGGAATATTATTCCATCAATAAAAAAATTATATCTTGTCATTTGCAACAATAGGGATGGACCTCTAGGGCATTATGCTAAGTGAAATAAGTCAGAGAAAGACAAGTACCATGTGATTTCACTCATATGTGGAATCAAAAAAAGAAACAGAAACAGAAAACAAAACCAAGTTCATAGCTATAGAACAGAGATTGGTGATTGCAAGAGGTATGGAGTGGGATAAATGGGTAAACTGGGTTTTTTCGTTTGTTTTGTTTTAAAAAATGAGTAAAAATTTAAAAAATACACAAAACACAGACCATGATTCATACAAATATTTCAGAGCATAAAAATTGTTAATCTTTTAACTTATCTCCACCTCCTCTGTAAAACAGGAAACACAAGGCCTGTCTTGCAGATCTTGGAGCCTGTGCTTTACTGAAGTCCCTAGTTCAAACCCTTGTATAAAAGACCCTCAGTAATTTTTTTGCTGTGATTTTATTATTATGTGCACTGTTCCCAGGAGTATTGAAGAGTTAGTTATATTTTAAGAAATTATTTTCAACAAATAAAACAAAACCAATCAAGTACATCCATGCTGTGCCAAGCCATATTAGAGCCCAAGGCAAAAGAAAAAAAAAAAAAAACCAGTAATACTGATCTTGTCTTCATTTAAAATGTTGATATCTTGTTCATCACTGTTTTTGCATTGCTTTTTATTATAAAATATTGAGTTAAAATATTTATTTTTATTATTGACTTTTTGGTGCCCCCTCAAACTTTGCTTGGGAGGCCTCACTGGCCTAGTCCCAGTGCTGAACATATTCTCATTTTATTGATGTTTCTGTTCTTATATTGGATGTTGTGCTGTGTCTATATTCACCTGATTAAGCACTGGTGCAATCATTCCCTCAGAGGTTGAGAGCTAATGGCAGATTATTGCTCAGTCTCTTCCAGAAATCACCCTTCATGAATGGCAGCTGTCTTGCCTGGATCACTCAGCCCTCCCTGGGGGACATACAGAAATAATGACTGGTAGATGTGGGATATAAAGATCCTTGCCCTGATTGGAGAAAACTCTAAATGACCATCAGAGTTTCCTGGTGGACTGGCTCTGGCCTTTTGCGTGACTGTCCCACAGCCCAACTTCTCCCTAGGAGTTGATTCCAAGATCATTCCCTAACACATTTCCTCTACTCCAATCTCCATCTCAGAATCTCACTTCCAGGAACAAAACCCGTGATAGTTGTGTCCAGGAGTGGTCTGAGAAAGCGAGTCTTACAATCAGATTTTGGAGGTGAAGCACCAACTGGAGGATGACAATGAGAACCCATTACTGGTATTATGTGGAGCATGGATAGACCCGAGTGCAAAACTGCAGTACAATTTTAAAAACTTTGACCAGTGAAGAACTGAGATAATATTGGGGAAGGAAATTTACTAGCAGGAGCAAGATACCCAGGATTTGAGTAACACTGGGAAATAGGAACAAAGGAATGCTATTCCTGGATGTGATAGAAGCTTTGAAGAAAGATAATAAAAGGCTGAAGACCAATTAGCCAGCAATTAAAAGCAAAGAATGAAAGCCAGAGGACCTTGTTGGTAGCATATAAAGAGATTCCTATCTCCTACAGCTGGATTGATGAAAAAGATGAGCACAATTCTTAGGACTTACTCATAAGACCTCCAGAGCTTTAAAGAGGGCCAGGTTTCTCAGACCTGACTGGTTTGCTGAGCCATGAACAGGATCCAATTTGGGAAGGAATAGAATCCTGGAAAATGGGATTGGGTTGCTGAACTAAAAAAATGTTGATTCCTTAGATTCCCTCAAATTATCTGCGCTGACAGAAGTGTACCATTTCACCCACTTTCTACAGAAGTGATATCCCAAGACCTACCCCCTTACTTGAAGATTATGTAGAAACCTTTGCTTTTGCTGGACAGAACCTCCACTCTTGCCTACTAGATAGATAGAGTTAATGCATAACATAGCCAAGCCAGGGAATGCTGTGATTATTAAAGGAAGAGATGAACTCTATTTTTAAAGAGCTGCAAGATATACTAACCATATATAGGCAGGAGTTGGGACAGTACATATGGAACAAAATTCTTAAGGTGCTGGATCAAGGGTTGCAGAATGTGGAGCTGGAGTTTGGAGACTTTATTGATACGGGTCTACTCTCTCAGGAGTCAGAGAAAGCAGTGGTCCCTGCTTGATAGAAAAGAAATGCCAGCATTTTTGTGGGAGAAGGTCAATGAAGGATTCAAAAGGCTCAGAAAAGTGGATTTGTTAGAGTTATATACCTTATAAGTCTTGAAAATCCACTAGATGAGTATTTTTCCTTGGGAAGACTTGAAAGACCATCCACTTGCCAAAACAATAAAGAATGTGCTGGTGAGCAGGGAACCAGCACCCCCCCCCCCACCCCAAGAAGCTCAGAGACTGTTACCCTCTCTTATCCTGTGTTGTTATATAGTCTGAAGAGACCTAAGCCATCTGGACACCCCACAGAGCATCACAGTGATGAACTTATTTGTGACATCATGCTAATCAGGCCAGATTAGAAAGAAGTGACAAGTTCACTGGAGGACTTGGTATAAGGCATGCACTTCAAAGAATGGGTGATAAAGCCCATGAATATTCAGGAACTAGCTACATCAGTTAATTATTGAGGATCCAAAGAGGCATGCCAGGACATTACCTCCAAAGGACAAACTACTGCATCTCATAATACTTATCATGAAGAAGGAAGCACAATGCCTGGTAGACCTCTGACTTTTTGGAGGCAGCACATTCCACCTTTGGGAGTACTGCACTGACTCACATATCAGGTCACATAAAAGGTATTAGGAAAGTATCCTGTAGCAGGACCATACTCTGGTGAAAGAGCCCTGCTGCTTGGTATATAGGATCTGTCATCCCCTGTGTATTAAAGTGACGGTGGTAGAAAAGATGCTCAGTAAATTCTGGCAAGCACTGAGTAGGAGATTCCATAATGTATTGCCCTAGGGTTCTGAGAGAGACTATGTAATTTGTAGTAATGTATTAATCTTTTTAAAAATAGCCCTTGGCTCATAGCCAGTCCCTTTGGGCCTCCTGAACTGAGAAACCAGAAGGAAAAGAGTCACTACTCTGACAGTGGTCATGATCCTATTCATTGAGAGGGAGTATTCTTGGAAGTGGGGAGAAATATTATTTTCACCCTACTGATCCACAGAAGGGTTTCTTGATACCAACGCTAGCAATTATTAGACAAGTACAGTAGCCACAGCCCAACAAGTGTAAGTCACCTAGACAAGCAAAAGGGAATCTAGAATGGACAATAGAAGAGGGAGGTGATGAGTGTAGTTGTGGCCTCAAGACCAGCTGCAGCAGTGGGAGTCCCTGGACTCATCCTTCTTCTTGCAAATTTACTCTAAGGAGAGAGGCCACCAGAATCATGAAGAAATGGCTTCCAGAACTCAAATGAAGGAAATGAATTGGAGTGATTCATGAGGAAAGCTGTCATGTTGCAGCACTGCATCCTCCAATTCCTCCTGCTTCAGACCAAAACCCTAATTCTTCTAGCTACCATTGGTTTTGGAGACTAAAATTTTGCAGCTTACTATCCACAAGATCCTGCCATAGGCTCAATAGAAACACGTTTCCTAACTTCACATCTTCTTCTCTCCAGGTAAAATGGAGGAATAAAGGGCCAGCACTCCCTTACTCCAAATTGTAACCACTTTGCAGGGTCATCTCAGTGTCTGGGTTCCCCCATAAGGTCAACTGAGTCCTTTATTATGGTTTCATCATAATCCAGTTTCTCCTGAAAATTCTCTTCCTTCACTTCTTCCACAGGTGTTGACTTGAGTGCTCCTTCAAACATTTCTTGTAGAGTCTGCTTCCTAGATGCCCTGATCTTTGGCAGGTCCTGTCCGCACACCATCCCTACCTTAAAACTCACTCTCCTAGTTATCCTTTCATTTATTGACATACAGGTTAAATTGTCTGAAATTCCTATTTTCATCATTGCCTCCCCACTGTGTGAAGTCTTGTTTTCTGTCCATGGTACTGGTTCTGCTTTTTCAGTTGAGTAAACTGCCCTCTGCAATTAATTCCAAGGTTACCATCCCTGTCTCCAAGGGAAAGTGAGAACATGGTATGTATTTACGTATTTCAACAATGTCAAACCTCTTGCACCTGATGTGTTTGACAGATTCTAAATTGAGAAGCATCTGAATGGAGAAGACCTGAGCCTTGTAAATGTACTTGTCACCTCTGAGATGTCATCCTCAAAGATTGCATGAGCTGGGGATGCACAGAGGGCAAACTGCCTGAGCAAGATGAACATGAAGAGGCATTTGGGAATTTTGTTTTATGCATCCATAAATAAATAAGCCCAATTCACTCAATGTGGTAGACTGAAATCAGGAAGTGAGGCAAAATATCATCTGAAGTCCCCACCCAGAGGAGTTACTCCTTGGGTTTTCCATGTAAAATCATGAAAAGATTAAAAAATAACTATTAATTCTCTTCGACATAGTCTATTGCTGTCACCCAGGGCAGGCCCACCAGTCACTGTGGCTGACATCCTTTCTCTACTCGTATTTAGTAAAATTAAACTGTCAGTCTTCATTTTTCCTGATGGCTTTGGGACTGTACCCATTTCTGACTAAGAGGATTTTTTTAACATTAATTTTAAAGAGAGTCTTGGTGGATTCAAAGCCCTTCTTTTCATATTGACACCTTCAGATGAGATCCAGGATACTGGAGACAAAGACATCAGGAAAAATGAAGTTTGGCAGCATAAAAGCAAAAGAAAGCATTTTCTCTTTTGTTGACTTGACGTTCTCTAATTTGCAAGCTTGGGAGAGATCCAGACTTAGAAATGACCTTGTTGTTGCTGGGATGGGGTGTGGGATAGGCCTGTCACTGTGTTCTGAGATAGTATCAAATAGACTAGAGATGAGGAGGGCCCTGCCCACCAAAGAGGCAGAGGAGGGGCAGAATGGGATCACTCAATGAGGTGGTCACCTCCCCAACTACTCTACCACGGGCATCCCTGGAGGCAGCACTACTCATCCTTCTTACTGTTTTAGCGGCCTGAGTTACATCACAGAATGTGCCTCCTGGATTCAGGACCTGACCCTGTGCTCTGATCAACTGGACCCTTCAAATATAGCAACACAGACTAGATGTACTTAAAACTGACACTATACTCAGTCACCTTCTCACCAAATCTGTTCGGCATGACTTTGGTTAATTTGCCCAATAGGCAAGTTTGCTATTGAAGGCCTTCGCTTTTGATTTCTTGTTTTTTTCCTCACCTCTCATCTTTTCATTTACACAGACACCCAGGATGCTCGTGCTGCTTTCTGCGAGCCCAGCCCGACCCATACTTAGTTCTTGTGAAAAATTATCATATTCCCTTACTCAAAACCACATTCCTTCACTCTCCTAATATCCAATTTTACATTCTCTTAGTATATCAGAAAGTGTATAGCTATAAATCAGTTATACCTCCATTGAAACCAGTTTATTTAGCTAAGGCTTAGAAGAAAGGAAATGAATAAAAGAGATTCAGTGCAAAGTAAAAACAAAATTTTATCATTTACGGAGTATTTATTTTTTAAAGGACAAGACATGCTAACCAAAACTGAGTTCCTTAAAGACATATCTGAATCTCATTCATGTTTCTGTATCCCTCAGTATTTGCCACAATGCCTTGAGTAAGTGAAGAATTCAAATAAATGTTGAGTTCACTGCAATCAAATGAATTAAAGTTGCTACATGGGACTCTATGGAATATACTCCTTTTGTATTTAAAATCATAAACTTTTGGGTTTTTTTAAGATTTTATTTATTTATTTGAGAGAGAGAGTGAGTGAGAGAGCACAAGCTGGGGGAGAGGTGGAGGGAGAAGGAGAAGCAGACCCCCCACGGAGCAGTGAGCACTGAGCAGGGAGCCCCACTCGGGGCTAGGTCCCATGACCCTGGGATCATGACCTGAGTCAAAGGCAGACCCTTAACCGACTGAGCCACCCAGGTGCCCCCAAATCATAAGCTTTTGGGTCAGAAAGTCATAGACTAGTTTTTGACTATCATGTCCTTGGGGAAATATGTTTTGTGGGCAAGTTATGAGGCACTGATGAGTTTCAATTTCTTCACCTATAAAATGGACATAAGAACATTACCTGTCTTGCAGGGTTGGTGTAGGGATTACAGAAATTTGTAAGATGCTCTTCATTGTGACATTCACATGGGTAATGCATGTTGATAATAATAACAGTAATAGTAATGTTAATGCAAATAAGTGGATTCTATTTCTCATGACTGTAGACTTAGGGTTAATTTAGTGTGCTAATTCTAAACTATTTCTTTGATCTATTTGAACTTCAAGAAAAGTAAAATTTTTTTTTTTAAAGATTTTATTTATTTATTTGACAGAGAAAGACACAGCGAGAGAGGGAACACAAACGGGGAGTGGGAGAGGGAGAAGCAGACTCCCTGCCGAGCAGGGAGCCCAATGTGGGACTCCATCCCGGGACTCCAGGATCATGACCTGAGCCGAAGGCAGTCGCTTAACCAACTGAGCCACCCAGGCGCCCGAAAAGTAAAATTTTTAATATGTAAATTCCCATTATGTTTTATTTCTGTGAAAATAAAAGGGAGTGAGATGCTTATGTTTGAAGCTGTTTAGAATAGAGCAGGAATTGGCAAACATCTCCTGGATAGGACTAATAGTAAGTATTTTAGGTTTTGCAGGAAGCATATGGCCTCTCTTATAACTATCCAGCTCTGCCATGGACCCATAAGTGAATGGGCTTGACTGTGTTCCAATAGAAGTTTATTTACAGAAACAGGTGAAGACCCGAAGAAAGTAAACCCAGAGGAAAACACGGAGGTGGTGAAATTCACCATTGAGTGATGCCTCATTTAAGTGTTTTCCATCCAGCATCCATAAGACACCACTGTATCCTTATAAAACTCTATACATATGCTTAAAAAACAATCAGAAAAATAATACACGCCCCCCCCCCCCCACACACACACAAATAGAAGAGGCACTTGGCTGGATTTGTCCCCAGGCTATAGTTTGTAGAGAACATCTAAGGTTACAACAGAGTAGGTGAATGAATGAATTCACTATTATTTTCATCAAGAACTGACAGGTGGAGCTCTAAAGAAGGCCACTCTCCCCACACAGAGATAACCTAGTTATACCAGGGAAAATACTCTTTGCACAGAGGCTAATAAGACATATATTACAAGACCATCATAGGACATGTAGCCAAGATAAATCAATTCAATAACTAACTTCAGCAACTTGTCAATCTAGTGTTTTCAGTTTGTATTTCTTTGTTGGGAAAATAGCTGGTTAGGAAATCAGTTACTGTGGCAAGCTTCCAATTTTAGTCCAATTTTAGAGAGTAGAAGTGTTCCACTTGTTTTTGTTATACGGGCAAATAATGAGAGAAAAGCCAGGGAGGGAGATGCTAAGTCTTTCTTGATGTGAGTTGTCCCACAGCCAGAGTGTCTTCTTTCATTGGGTTATTTACAGAACATGCGCACAGCAGACTTAAGACAACATGCAATCAGCCATTGGGAAAAACTCACCCCATTACAATGGAAGAGAGGGAAACAGGAAACCTGAACTCCATCACTGGTGGCTCTGGGGAGTGACCTGGGAGACCTCCAGCTATGCCACCAAACCCCCTCATCTTTTCCTCCTGCTTTTCAATCCCAGGTAAAGAAAAAAAAAAGCTTCAAAACAAATCTGAGAGCTCCCACTCCCAACCAGATTCTACCCTCTTCTTTTTTAAAATAGAAAATCGATGGCAAAAACTGTCACCAGCCAAGAATATGAACATGACTAGAGCAATCAGAATGAGATCGTCAACACTGGCCAAGATTCCATAATCTCTGACCAGTCTCTAAGAATAAAAGAACCAAATTTTTAGCAAGTTGCTTTTCAAAGGTTCCTTACACATAAACGTATACTAGTTCAGTCCAAGCCTTGTGATGATAATAGATTGAACATGAATATAAATTACCCAATCCTTCTTACCCTAGCCCTATTAGTGGGGTATATGACCAGATGACAGTACATGGGTTGGTTTTCTGCCCCTAAAAATTTGAGAATGTGGATGTGAACATAAATAGCCAAACAAGCCCAAACTTCAGAAACCAGTTTATCTGAACTTCCAGAAAATCATAAAGGACATTAAACTTGAATGAACATTATGAGAACTGAAACTCAGCTTGAATTGATGGATTTTCATTTCAATTGCATTTGATTATTCTTGTTATGTTATTACTATGTTCATAACTTGTGATTTGTCAGTACAGAGTGATTTTTTTCCCCAAAATAATATGGCTTGAAATCAAGAATGTCAATGACAGTTTTCCCTGAGCAGGCATTTTAGAGGTAACTGGTCAGGCAGTATTTTATTTAGGAAGCTCAAAGTAGTATGTTGGTCAGACTTTCAACACTTGTAATTGGGGAGGAAAGATCACATAGAAAAAACACGAACTTGAACTTAAGCTCTGGCTTTCAATATTTGCATAACCTTAGGCTGATGGTACAAACTACATAATTAATGCCCTTGGCCTCTGCAAAAGGTGTTACCTCTTGAAAACACCTCCCTTCTTTCCCCAAGGTCTTGGAGAATTCCTCCTCTTTCTTCAAGTTTCATCTCTAATAGACATTCCCTCTGATTTTCCCCTGTAGTGTTGATTAACAACAATCCTTGAATAATAATAACAATGGCATAACCTTCATTATTTTCATGCTTGTATAATGGTATGATGTTATCAGGGTGCCTTTACCATTTTGTATTTTAATTTTCTGTTTTTCTATTCATCTTCTGCAATAGACTATTCATTTCTTGAGGGGGGGGAAGGTGCTTTGCTCAAATTTATATTTGCAGCATTCATGGCATTGATGACACAGAGTAGACATTTACTGAATATTAATTGCTTATGTTTTTACCTCTGTAAAATGAGGATAATGGTATTTTGTGCTTTACATCTTATAGAGTTGTTACAAGAATCAAATAAAATGATGTGTATGAAAATACTGTGTCAAACAAAATGTACTCTACACATACCAGAAGTTATGATGATCTCCCAACTAGGTGAATATAATCTGTATGGGAAATCACGAAAATGCTCATTAGTACCACTGGCATCTGGGTGTGGTGAGAACTCAGGCTATTACTTCACCTATTCATCAAGAATATAAAAAAATCTAACTTATCCTTACCAAACTTACAAAACTTAAAAAATCAGTAAAATTCATTACAATGTTAACTTTTATTTTTCAAATTTATGCAAATTGCTTATTTGAATTTATTTGCACATCTCTGTTTTAATATGAAATAATGTTTGTTTACAAAAGGTATTTAAGAGCACAGAAATCACACTGGAAAGCTCAGCCATAATAACCTCTACATTCCAATGTCCTCTGCATTAGCATCACATAGCCTGAAAGTTGGTGAGCTCAGATCTAGGTGATCTCAAAGGCCTTAAATTGAAGCAGACAATTCTTCCTGCTACTCCCCCTCCTTTCCTCACCCTCACAAATAGACTGGCAATTAGTTCTCTTCTATCCCATGATATAGTATAGTCTGAAAATTGTATTTTTGTTAGTAACTTATGGGATAGCAAACTTATATGTATTTCTTCAATAGATCTTAAAATTTTTAAGTTTCTTTACTGAGGGATGAAATTCATGGCTTTCTGGTCATCTAGCATCTTAAAAATGTGTAATCATTAGGTTGACATTAGTCACTGAAAAGTTTCTCCAGTTTTAAAAATATTATGCCATGGTCATTTCTTGGCATTTATGACAAGCCACTTGCTTACTGACAATAAGCTGTTGAAAAGCTTCATTTAGACTTTTTATTCATTATTTTCATTTTTCATTTCTCTTAGTAATTAGATGTATAATGGCAAAATTTGCTTCAACAGTGCTAAACAACTGTGTTTTCTATTTAAGAATGCCTGAGTTTTTGAGGATTGAGAAATGACAAGTACCAAAATTATGGAGAAAATTAATACATTCTACCTGTACAGTTGCTGGAAATGCTTTGCCAATTTTCCTCCTTCTGCCCTCTCACAACCATTAAAGCCTACCAAGGGCCAAACAAAATTCTCCCTAAGTTGCAGCCCTTGGAAAAACACTTCCATAATGAGAACAAAGAAATTACAGAGGCCTTAAATCAAAATGCTGTCTTAAATGCTATCTTAAATCAGAATTCTGTCTCAATCCTTTGGGACAGGGAGGGAGGAGCCCCCCCTTCCAGGTGGGTGAATTTACTTGAAAATTATTAAAAGTAAGAACACAAACCTCAGTTCGAAGGACCATCTCAAGGACATATCTCTTAGTCATCAGAGGTGACAACTGCATGTTGCAGAAAATAATTTTTCAGATTCAGAGCAACAAATCATCAGTATGTTGTCTTTTTTTTAAGATTTATTTATTTTTTATCAGAGAGAGAGAGAAAAAGTGCACGCGCGTGTGTTTACCGGGGTGGGGGAGGGGAAAAGAAAAAGGGAGAGAGAATCTGAAGCAGACTCCCTGCTGAGCATGGAGCCCAACACCCAGCTGTACCTCACAACCCTGAGATCATGACCTGAGCCAAAATCAAGTCGGATGTTTAACATACTGAGCCACCCATCAGTATGTTGTCTTTTAAGAGAAACAATTTCACATAAGAAATAGGAATTAATCTCAAGGGGAAAAATTATTGTGATTCTTGCATTTACATTTGACAATGCATGCCATAATAACCCATATTGAAACAGATCCCCAAAGCCCACTTGTTTCTCATGTAATAGTGTCTTAGTCCATTCAGGCTGCCGTAACAAAATAGCATAGACTGGGTGGTGCTTAACAAATAACAGAAATTTATTTCTCACAATTCTCAAGGTTGGGAAATTCAAGGTCAAGGCGCTAGGAGATTCGGTGTCTAGTGAGGACTTGATTTCTTCTTTTTTTTTTTTTTTTAAAGATTTTATTTATTTCTTTCACAGAGAGCGACACAGCAAGAGAGGGAACACAAGCAGGGAGAGTGGGAGAGGGAGAAGCAGGCCTCCCGCAGAGCATGGAGCCCCATGTGGGGCTGGATCCCAGGACCCTGGGATCATTACCTGAGCCAAAGGCAGATGCTTAATGACTGAGCCACCCAGGTGCCCCAGGACTTGATTTCTGATTCACAGACACCTGTCTTCTTGCTGTGTCCTCACATTGCAGAATAGGCAAAAGAGTTTTCTGGGGTCCCTTTATAAGGCCACTAATCCCATTCACAAGGGCTCCCCACTCATGACCTAATCACTTCCAGATGCCCCATTTCCACATGCCATCACATTGAGGTTAGATCTCAACATACAAATATTGGGGGAACACAAACATTCGGTCTATAGCAAATAGCAACCCATATTTATGAATGATTGTTAACTCAGTACTTCTAATTACATGGATAGAATCTCCCTTACTAAATGGAATGACTTCTTGGAATAGACATAATATATTTTTCCTTGAGCTGACTAAAAGTAAATAAAAACATGAGATGGGCATCAATTATCCTTGGGCTTCAATAAATCTAGAACACTAGGTTTAAAATTAGACTGAGGGAGGGTGATAACTGCTTGGTTATATTTGAAAATAGAAATTTTAATTTTATTAATGGATTTGAATTAGAAAATCATTCTCTTATGATGAAGAAATGTGAAGATGATCATCCAAATGGGAGTTATTTTCTTCCAAGTGCAGGCTGGGATCCTATTTAAAATAAGCATAGCTATATATATATATATATATACACACACATTCATAGTGTATGTAAATGTATGTATATATACAGATATACTTAAGGACTTCTCAATTAAATGTTACCAGTGAACAAATAACCTACAGAAGGAAGCAGTGTTCAGTATTACTTGATAAATGTGATGATGGAGACTGAGCAGAGAGGGTAGGAAGAGAGGAGCAAGAGAAGAAATTAATGAACAACTCACTTGTTTTTGAAGAAAACAGCCTGTCAGTGTAGTGCGTGTTTTTTTTTTTTTGTTCCCAAATGTTCCCTCACTTTTTTCAGTTTTATTGAGGTATAATTGAAAAATAAAAATTGTCAAGATCATAGAAGATCATAATCATTCAAATATGTAAAATATTGAACTAGTTTATACTCCAACCAACAGTGGCTAAGAGCACTTCTTTTTCTGTACCTTGTCAACAGCAAGTATTAACAAATTTTTAAATCTTTATCAATTTGGTAGGTGAAACATGGTATCATTTTAATCTGTTGCTTGTTTACTGGTTAGGTGACATATTTTTTTATATTTTTGTCCACTTGTATTTCTTCTTTTGTAACTTTCTTATCTTGACATTTTGTTGATTTGTTTTCCTTATTGATCTGTAGAATGTTTTTACATTTACTAAGATTACTCTTTGTCTACAACATATTATCCATGGGATTTTTTACCCCCAGGTTGTTGTTTACCTAGGAAATCTTTTTAGTGACTGTTAAAAAGTTTTAAATTATGTGATATCTTATCTTATAACTTATTAACATGTTATGAAGTAGAATAATAGACACCCTGAAATTAAAAAAAAAAAAAACAGAAAGCAGTGTCTCCATCATCTACAGGTGGTTGTCCTCAAAAGGCTCTGATATAAATGAATGATGGAGTTGGTATGAGACTGTATCATGGTATTGTAGATTTTATGATTTGTGACATACGTAGTTTTTTATTTTTTAAGGATTTTATTTATTTATTTGACAGAGAGAGACACAGCGAGAGAGGGAACACAAGCAGGGGACGTGGGAGAGGGAGAAGCAGACTTCCCACCGAGCGGGGAGCCTGATGAGGGGCTCGTTCCCAGGATCCTGGGATCATGACCTGAGCCGAAGGCAGATGCTTAACAACTGAGCCACCCAGGCACCCCGACATATGTAGTTTTTTAAACAATTATTTAGGAAAACTTGCATATTACCAGAAAGGTACAGTTAAGCGCTATAGATCAAAACTCTGAGTTTTGATCTATAACAAGGGAATGTTTGACAAGGGAATGTCAAACATTAGTTATGTTAATGTAAACTAGTTTTGTCTTTTTTTGAATTTGTATCAATGACATCTTAGAATATCTACTCTTTCATGTCTTCTTTATTTTGTTCAACATTATGTTTGTGGGATTCATCCATGCTTCTGCATGCAGTTGAAGTTTACTCTTCTTGTGTATATTATACTATGTTATAAATACACGACAATGCAATTTTCTATTATTGATGGACATTTGAGTAGTTTTCTTTGATTAATTTTAAATAGTGTTTGAATGAACTTCTTATGACCCCATAGTTAAAATACATATTATATTGGATACAGAACAATGTAAAAACTTTATTAAACTGTACTTTGGGGGAGGGCAGCAAATAGCTGTCAAAAAATTGTACAGAATTAAACAGGCAAAGGAAGACTTCAATTAAAACTGTCACCACAGGTGAGAGAGACTGAACTCAACTTGGTTGAAATATAAGGAAGATGAAATAGAAGGCAGGAGGGTTTTTTCTCCCCTGGGGAGAAGTAAGTACTGGAGGATATTATGGAAGACATTGGTCATGGCTATTACTACTCCCAGTTTAACTGGGAGGTAGGCTTCTACCCTATTTTCTCCATTTAAAAGAATGGCACCCAGGTCTTTGAGAAAGACATTCCTGGGTATAAAACTAGCAAGGGACTGGGAGAAGATTTACATCTCAGAGGGGGATAGGAAGAATTTACAATTGCAAGTTTTCTAAAGTAAATGCACTAAACAAAGGGAGGGTAGGGGCAAAGTGTCAGGGAGAAAGCTGTCTGAATGAACATTAGGGAAATGAACATTAAGATCATGTTGGTCATAGAAAGTTAAAATACTACCTAGCACCATTGCTGGTTGATTTCATTTTCATTATCTTTATTCTAATCGGCATGTTACAAATTGCCTACTATATGCAATGAATATCTTTATTATTGACATTTATTAATATTTCAAATCTTACCAAGGAAAGCCAGAGGTGCAGAGCAAAACCAGGCTTCTCTGAGTAACATCCCTCAAAGGGAAGAGAGAACAGTAAGATCAAATAGACAAAAGATGTAAAGTGAAAGTTTACTGATCATCCTGAGTTCAGGTCAGAGAAGAAAAGCAAATAATTAGTCCTCACATCCTCCAATCCTTTTGATTATAAAGAAGAACTTAATGCTCTTCTTGAAGACTATGATCATCATAATGTAAAATATGGGGGAAAAGGGGAAACACACAAAGCTGACACTTGGTCAAAATTAAGATGATAATATAATGCTGTGTTATTACCATGGAGACCTTCAATTCAAGAAATTGGGGACAATAATTTAGGGAATTCAAGGAATGTGGTCAATAATTTAGGCAGGTTAATTTCACACACTCTCACTTTTCCTGAAAGTCCAACATACATCTCACATAATTATATACACCCACTTGATAGCCAATATTTTCTTATTCTTAGATTACTATTTTTAAAATTAAAATTTATTTTTAAATTTTTGTTGTATTTTTTCAATTTTAGATTATTTATTAATTCCATTCTGAGGCCCTGTTCTGGAGAGTGCATTTGAATATTAGAAATATAGGACATGAACCCACAGGTATGTTTACATCTGTACCAGTGGACAGCAACTGTGTTACACTAACACCTTTTCTTAGCACTGTTAACGAACCTTCGGGGAAATACACTTGGAAAAACTGGCTTAAATTAATTTAAAAGATAGGTTTCTTTAAGCATTTCTTGGAGGCGTAAGTCAATTGAGATACTGCAGGAAGGGGAGGTTACATTTTAAAGCATTTCTAATTGCAACCATTTTAGCTGAGTAATTCTTTGTGTGTGTATATAATTCTATGCGTGTGTGTGTGTGTGTGTGTGTGTATGTGTAAAGCCTATTTAACAGATCATGGAACTGATGATATTTTGGTACACATTCATTAGCATTCCCTAATTTAAATGCCTGCAAAGACCAGGCAGATACTATAAATGAGTAAGGAGACAAGGTAGGGAATTTGACAAATAGGAAAGTTTATGTTCATAAAAATGGGCACTTACTGACCTGCTCCAGCTGATTGCTGCTGTGGAAAAGTTTAGGCATAGTATATTCAGATCGTTTGATTTTCCAAGAGAAGACAATAATCCAGATATTTATGTGAAATAATCTTATTTTTAAATATTGGCAAATAATTAGAAAGTTTTAAAAATACTGTATAGGCCAGGGGCACCTGGGTGGCTCAGTTAGTTAGGCGTCTGCCTTCAGCTTGGGTCGTGACCCCGGGGTCCTGGGATCGAGCCCCACATCAAGCTCCCTGCTCAGCAGGAAGCCTGCTTCTCTCTCTCCCACTCCCCTTGCTTGTGCTCCCTCTCTCGCTGTCTCTCTGTCAAATAAATAAATAAAATATTAAAAAAATACTGTATAGGCCAAACAAAAAAATGTGCTGACCACATTCAACCAACCATCTGACTATTGTAGCTTCTGAATAACATGCATCTGCTATTTTGAGATCTATTTTGCATACCACAGTGTTATAATGATATTTGAGACATACATTTTCATATGTATTTTTATGTGCATAAGGAAAACAGTATTATTTTATTGAGCATTACTTATCAAGTATTGTGCTGAGCACTCATGCTATAATATTTCCCTTAATCTTTACTTTGGGAAGGTATACATGGTTCCAGTTTTAAGACCACAAAATGGAAGCTTTAAAATAGGGTACGTAGCTTGTATAAGGCCAAAAATTAGTAGGTGGAAGTGGCATGATTGAGGCTTACTGAATGTGCTTGACATTAAGTCTGGATGCCTGATTGCTAATGCTATATATTGCATAAATCTTCTTTTCTGTAAGCTGGACAGTACTTTACTTATGTCCAATTAATGTCTCTTTTGCTTCTGAGGTTGAATGTCACTTGCTGAAGACAGGAAGCATGCCTCATATATTTTTTTCCATATCTTGCAATTTTCTTTCATATAGAAGATTTTTAGCAAATGTTGATTCAAAGACTTGGTGCTGGGGCATAGGTTCATTTATTTATTCTTCCTCTCCTTCATTAAAGAACACATAGAGATAAGTGTATTGTTGGATCTCAAGAAATCAAATATGAAAGTAGTATAGGGTGGTAGACAATGCACTAGTGTTCTAGGAACCTTACATTTGAAATATAGCTTGAACTATAATAACCAGCCACTATGTACCTTAGTTTTTTCATTTCTAAATTAAAAACAATGAATTAAAACCTCTTAGTTTCAATGACTCTATTTTTTTTTTATTACTTGTAAATCAAGCTTGAAAATTAACTTTGGTGCAATTTCCCATGCCATTGTATTACTTAGGACACTTTCTGTTCCAAGTATTAGGAAATCCAACCCAAGGTATCTTTTTTTTTTTAAAGATTTTATTTATTTATTTGAGAGAGAGAGAATGAGAGACAGCATGAGAGGGAGGAGGGTCAGAGGGAGAAGCAGACTCCCTGCCAAGCAGGGAGCCTGATGCGGTTCTCGATCCTGGGACTCCAGGATCATGACCTGAGCCGAAGGCAGTCACTTAACCAACTGAGCCACCCAGGTGCCCTCAACCCAAGGTATCTTAAGCCAAAATAAGAATGTGGTTAACTCCCAGAATTGTAAAGTCCAGAGACAGGGCTGATTTCAGGTATGACTTGAACAGTGTCACCAGGATCCTTCCCTCTTTCTCTCTCTCTCTCTCTCAGTACAGTGCTACTCTCCTTTGTTTTGGCTTTATTCTCAAATGACACCATCTTCATAGTTACAAGATAGCCACAGAAGCTCCATGGTTTACATTATTTTATCATGAGGTCCAGGTGAAAAGAGAGAACTTTCTCCTCCCTAGGCCCTGACAGTTGTGTAGGACCAGGATCTCATCTTGGTTTTTGTTAGGTTGAATTCCTATCTGTGAACAAATCACTCTGGCCAGTGAGATTATATCCATTGATAATCTTGTAGCAGAAGCTCTAAGATCTGGATGGATCTACATTAGGATCTCTTAGGAGATTGAAATACTTAAGTAGGTTTACTACTCTAGAGAAATTAGGTCAGCATATCTGGGAGTGAGATCCAGGCATTAGTTTTTGGAAGCACCCTAGTAATTCCAGTTTATATCCTGGTTTGGCAAAGCCCAGTTCACATGATTTAGGACCCAACCCTGGACATCTGACTAAGGCCAATTCATTTCAAAACAATGAGCTGAGCATTGGTAAAAGGTGATTCCCCAAACAAACTTGAAGCAACTCTTTATCAGAAACTATTTGATGGGTGCTGGACTTAAAAAAAAGTTGGGCTTCACTATTTTGAACCAAAAATTTGGACTCCTTTATTTTTCCATTAGACTGCCTTATTCTTTCCTATGTGGGCATGAACTAAGAGATAAAACTCTTATCTGCTCCCACAGCCATATGGTCTGGCATATTTAATAACTTGAAATTTAAGAATCAAAGTCTGAGAACATCTAGATAGTCAGATCTCTCTTTCAAGAAGTTATATTGTTGACACTGGCCACCAGTGGACACAAAGGGCTTTCTCTGAGAAGCCTCCTTAAAACATTACCCTGTCCCACAAATTTATCTGTCTGTGACTTTCATCCATAGTATTCACATCATTCCCATGTTCTCATGAGGTTTATTTCTTCTTAAAAATAACTTGACATGTGCTCCTGAAGAAAAATGCTTCCCTAGTTCCTGAAAATATAAGTTAAGATTTTAATTCCCAGCTTCACAGGCTGGACATACTCTCAGGCAGTATAGCTTGGCAGAGCAATATAAAACTAATAATAATTTAAAAAACTCACAAGAATACGAGCCTTGAAATAACAGCCAGACACCTGAGTGTTTCTTTCAGAAAATAGGAACTCTAAATGAGCCCCATGCTTAAGGATCTTAGAAATTCCAAATGCGCCCAATTCTGAGGAACTACTTTGTCATTCTTTCAAAGCTGTAGCAGATTTCTCATATGCAAAATAAATCCCTTCACAGTCTGAAAAATTCAATGTTTTGTACTTGAAGTCATACCTGGGTCTGGCTTTCTAGGCACCTTTACCTCCAGCTCCTCTAAAATTCTTTGAAAAGGGGTCCATCTCCTTCACAATGTCCTTTCCACAGATCTTCAAAGATATAACAACTGATGACATAAAGAGAAAATAAACTAAACCCCATGTTATGGAAGACACTATACCAGGGCTTTATAGTTAGTGATTTTACTATAGCCAAGTGAGATATATATAGCATTCTAATCTGCTTCCAAAGATAAAGAAACAGAGACACAATGAAAGTAGATAATTGGTTTCAATTTTACACAGCTAGTAACCTGAAAATTAGGTTTGGAACTCGAGACTTTTTTATATCAAACCTTAAGTGTTTACCTACCCAGAAATCCAGTAGTATCTACAAAATAGAGAAAATTCAATAAAATCAATATCTGGATTTTTGAAAAGAATAATATTAGTAATCCATATGCTAGACCAATGAAGCAAAAAGAACGAACACAGAAATTACCAATATCAAAATGAAAAGTAGAAATAAAAAGAAAAGTGAGATATTACAGATCCTATAGTCATTTGTAGGATAAGTGGAATTATTCCATTTCTGGAATAGTTGTGTGAAACCTGTAGATCCATTCCACAACAACTGTAACCTGTGAATGGTGATATACCCCAGCTCCCAGATTCTCCAAAGGGAAGGAAGGAGTTTGACCCTGCTTACAATGCCCCAATATTTCTGCAGGGTGGTTTAAAGACTGACTTCCATCTTGCCTATCTCAGAGCATTAACATGACCAGTATACTCTTGCTTCCTGGTGGCCAGTGAGAACAAGATGACAATGTGATATAGCATGCAAGTAGTTGTTATAGTTTCTTCCAGCTTTGTGAAAAGCAGACAGGTGAAAAACCTTAGATCTCAACTTATCTCTGGGGAGAGAAAGAGTTTGACATCTCAAATTAGATGAACACAAAGAAATCAACACTGAGACTTACTATTATCAAATTGTCAAAAATAAGAGATAATTTTGAAGCAACTTGAGAAGAGAATTGTCACATTTGAGGGAATCCTCAGATTATCAGTGACGTTTTCAGCCAAAACCCTTGCACTCTAGAAGGGAGTAGAGTGATATATTCAAAGTGCTGAAAGAAAAACAAAAACAAGCCAAGAATACTATACCCAGCAAAACTGTCATCAAAGATGAAGGAGAGTTAAAGACCCTTCCAGACAAATAAAAGCAGGAATTCATCACTAGACCTGACTTGAAAGAAAGGTTAAAGGGATTTCTTCAAATTGAAATGAAAGGATGCAAAACATGATAGCACAGTAATATGATAACATATAAAATATAAAACTTGGTAATGTGAAATATATAGACAAATGAATACTGTATTAGTGTAATGGTGGTAGGTAACTCACTTAATTGTAGCATAAAACCTAAAAGACAAAGTTAGTAAAATAAATATAACTAATAAAATTTAACAGATGCACAGTATAAATAGATGCAAATTGTGGTATCAATAATATCAAGTGTATAAATTCTGATATCAATAACAAAGGGAGGAGAAATAAAAGTGTAGAGTTTTTGTATGAGCTTGAAATAAGTTGTAATCAGCTTAAAATAGACTTATAAGATGTGCTATGTAAGCCCATGGTAACCACAAGGAATATACTTATATTCTATATTCTATAACCTATAGAAGTTACACAAAAGAAAAAGAAGAAGAAATCAAAGCATATGAATACAAAACACAAAACACAAAGAAAGATAGCAAGAGAGGAAAAGAGGGACAAAAGAACTACAAGGCAATCATAAAACAATTAACAAATGGCTATACAGTAAATACTTCCCTACCAATAATTACTTTATATATAAATGAATTAACCTCCCCAAAAGACATAGGGTAGCTAAATATATATTAAAACAAGAGCCAACTATATGCTGTCAACAAATGACTCGCTTTAGATTTAAGGACACACATGTGCTGAGAATAAGGGGATGGGGGAAAATATTCCCTGTAAATAGTAACCAAAAGAGATGAAGATGGCTCCATATATATATATATATATATATATATTATTTTGATTATATATATATATATATTATACACTTAATATTTATATATATACCAGACAAAATAAATATTAAGTCAATGCTGTTACAAGAAAAAAGGGCATTACATAATGATAGTTGGGTCAATCTACCAGGAAGATATAACAATTATAAATGGATATAGACCTGATATCAAGATTCCTAAATATATAAATCAAATGTCAACAGAACTGAAGAGAGAAATAGACCACAGTACACTAGTAGTAGGAGACTATAATACCCCACTTTCAATAATGAATTAAATAACAAGACAGGAAATAAAGACACAGAAGACTTCAGCACCAGTATAGAGCAAATAGACTTTACAGACATATACAGAATATTCAACCCAACCACAGTAAAATAAGCCATTCTTCTCAAGTGCACATGGAACATTCTCCATGACAGACCACATGTTAGGTCACAAAACAAGTATTAACAAATTTAAAATATTGAAATCATACTGAGTATATTTTTGGACCACAACGGAAGGAATCTAAACATCAATAGCAGAAGGAAAACTGGAAAATACACAAATATCTGGAAATTAACATACTTTTGATCAACTAATAGGTCAAAGGAAAAATAAAAAAATCAAAAAAGAAATCAGAAAATATCTTGAAACAAATGAAAATGAAAACACACAGACCAAAATATATGGGATGAAGCAAAAGCCATACTAAGAGAGAAGTTTAAATGATAAATGCTTACAGAAAGATCTAAAAAAAACCCACAACGTATAATTTTACACTGCAAGGAATGAGAAAAAGAACTAAGCCTAAAGTTAGCAGAATGAATGGAATAATAAGGATTATATCAGAAATAGAGAGTAGAAAAACAGAAAAACTCAATGAAATTGCGTTTTTTGAAGACAAGATTAACAAATCATTAGAACTAAGGAAATGTGAGAATCGAAATTTTAAAAAATAAAAAATTGAAAGAGGAGACATTACAATGATGCCACAGAAATAAAAAGGATCATAAGAGACTATGAACAATTATACAGCAATGAACTGAATAAGTAAAAGAGTTGGATAAAATCCTATAAATATACAGACATATAACTGGTAAGGAGATTGAATCAGTAATCAAAATCTCCCAGCAAAGTAAAGCCCAGGACCAGATGGCTTCACTGGCAAATTCTACTGCACAATTAAAGAAGATTAAAGTCAATCCTTCTGACAGTCTTCCAAAAAATTTAAAAGGAGGGAACACTTCAAAACTCATTTTATGAGGCAAGCATTACCCCAAAACCAAAGCCAAAGACAGTACAAGAAAAGAAAATTATCGGCCAACATCCTGGATGACTATAGATGCAAAAATACTCAACAAAATATTAGCAAACCAAATTCAATAGCACATTAAAAGGATCATACACCATGACCAATTGGGGTTTATCCCTGGGATGCAAGGAGGATCAGCAAATGAAAAATCAATCATTGTGATACACCACATTAAAAGAATAAGGATTGAAAAAATCACATGATTATCTTGGTAAATGCAGAAAAAACATTTGACAAAATCCAACACCTTTTAATCATAAACACTCTCAACAAACTAGGAATAGTGGGAAATTACCTCAACATGATAAAGGCTGGATAGGAAAAGACCACAGATAACATCATTTTGAACAATGAAAAACTAAAAGTTTTTCCACTAAGATCAGGAACAAGACAAAAATGTCCACTCTTGCCCGTTCTCTTCAACATAATACTGTAAGTCCTAGCTAGAGCAACTTAGCCAAGAAAGAGAAGTAAAAAAAATCTGAAAGAAAGAAGTAAAATTGTCTTTGCTTGCAGATGACTTGATCTCATACAGAAAACCCTACAGATTCCACCAAAAAACTGTTAGAACTAATAGATAATACAGTAAAATTGCAGGATATAGAATCAAAATACTAAAACTGTTTGTTTTTTCTATACACTGATAATTAAGTATTTTAAAAGGGAATTAGGAAAACAATTCAATTTATAACAGCATCAAAAAGGATCATATAGTTAGGTATAAACCTAACTAAGGATGTAAAATACTTGTATACTGAAAGCTCCAAACACTGATGAAAGAAATTAAATAAGATTAAAAAAAGGAAAGAAATCCAATGTTCATATATTAGAAGACTTCATATTGTCAAAATGTCTATACTACTCAAAACAATCTACTGATTCAATACAATCCCTACCAAATCCAATGGAATTTTTATAGGAGTAGAAAAAACAATTCTAAAAATGCAAATTTAACCAAATGACACCCCTAAAATTCAAACAATCTTGAAAAAGAACAAAGGTGGAGGTATAACACATCCTGATTTCAAAATATATTACAAAGCTGCACTAATTAAAACACAATATGGTACTGGCATAAAGATAGACATACAGACCAATGGAACAAAATAGAGAACCCAGAAATAACTCCATGCATATGTGGTCAGCAAATCTTTCACAAAATTGTCAAGAATACATAATGGGGATAGGAGAGTGTCTTCAACAAATGATGTTGGGAAAACTGAGTATCCACATGCCAAAGAAATGAAATTGGACCCTTATCTTACATCATAAACAAAAACCAATTCAAAATTCATTAAAGACTCAAACATAATACTTGAGACCATAAAACTCCTGGAAGAAAATTTGGGGTAAAACCTTCATGACTTTGGTCTTGCCAATGATTTCATGAATATTTCCTGATTTCACCAAAATCACAGGGAACAAAAGCAGAAATAGACAAATGGGATTGCACCAAACTAAAAGCCTTCTGCTCAGGAAAGGAGACAATCAATAAAGTGAAAAGAACATCTATTGAGTGGGCAAAGATATCAGATATCATATATCTGATAAAGGGTTAATTTCTAAAGTATATAAGTAATACCTACAATTCACTAATCAGAATAAAAAAGTAATAATTAAAAGTGGCCTAAGGACTTTAGTAGACATTTCTCTAAAGAAGACATACTGATATCCAACATGTATGAAAAGCTTGATGTCATAAATCATCAGGGTAATAAATACAAATTAAAGCCACAGTGAGATATCTCCTCACACTTCTTTGGATGGCTGTCATCACCAAAACAAAAGATATCAAGTGTTGGTGATGATATAAAGAAATTGGAACCCTTGTATATTGCTGATGGGAATGCAAAATGGTGCAACCACTATGGAAAAGTGTGGACGTTTCTCCAAAAATTAAAAAATAGAACTTTCATATGAACCAGCAATCCCACTTCTAGGTGTTTATCCAAAAAATTTGAAATCAGGATCTTGAAGAGATAGCTGCATTCCTATGTTGACCACACTATTCACAGTAAAATCAAGATGCTGAAACAACATAATTTTTTATGGAAAGAAAAATGGATTTTAAAAGGTGGTATATACATACAATGGCATATTATTCAGTCTTAAAAAAGAAAGAATCCTGCAACATATGATAACTTGGATGAATGTTGATGACATTATGCAAAATGTGATAATCCAGTCATAGAAGGACAAATACTTCATGACTAGCCTATATGAGGCACCCAAAATAATCAAACTCAGAGAAGCAAAGAATAGAATGGTAGTTGCCAGGGACTGGGTGGAAGAGGACAAGAGGCAGTGCTAATCAACAGGTATAAAATTTCAGTATTCAAGATGAATTAGTTCTAGAGAGCTGCTGTATAACACTGTGTCTATACCTAATAATATTGTTCACTTAAAATCTTTAAGAGGATAAATTTCGTTAAGTGTTTTTTACCACAATTTAAAAAATAAATAAATCCATCAGGAAGATATAGCAGTATAAATATATACACACCTAACAACAGAGCACTAAAATCAAGGAAGTAAAAAGAGGAAGTGTAAACAAAGAGGAAGAGTAAAAATGACAAAAAGGAGAAATAGACAATTTGATAATAGTAGTTGGAGACTTCAGTACCCCCTTTCAAAAATGGGTAGAAAAACTAACGAGAAGACCAACAAGGAAATGAGAGCTTTGGACAATAGTATAGTCCAACAAGGGCTAATAGACATCCATAGAACTTTCTAAATAAGTACAGCAAAATATAAATTTGTCTCAAATGCACATGGAACATTCTCCTTGATACCATATGCTAACCAATAAAACATGTCTCAAAATATTTAAAAGAATTACAATCAAGTAGAATATGTTCTTTAAACAGAATGGAGTGAAATTAGAAACAACATAGAAATTTGCAAATTTGTAAATATGTGAAAAAAAAAAAAGACAACGTACCAAAAGTTAGGGAATGCAGCAAAAGCAATGCCTAGATAGGAAATCATAGCTATAAACACCCTCATCAAAAAAGCAGAAATAACTGAAATAAATGACTTTCCACATTTATACACTTGAGAAAGAAGAATAAAGCAGGCAAAACTCAGGAAATAATAAACTATCAACTGGAAATTCGTGAAGAAAAAGAAAAGAAAAAAGTTTTAAAAAGTTGGTTCTTTGAAATGTTTGAAAAAATTTATAGACATTTATCTAGACTGACAAAAAAGAAAACGAGAAGATAGGTTTATGGAATAAAATGAATAGTTCAAAAATAAACTTAGGCATCACAAGTGTGCCAAGACCATTCGATGGGAGAAAAAATAGTCTTTACAATAGTAGTTAGAGACTTCAGTACATGGTGCTGGGACAGCTGGGTATCCTCATGAGGAAAAATGAATTTGACCCTTTCTCCAACATTAACTGAAAATGGATCAAATACCCAAATGTAAGATTTAATACCATAAAACCCTTGGAAGAAAACACAAACATAAATCTTCATGACTTGGATTAGGCAATGGTTCCTTAGTTATGACAGCAAAAGCACATGCAACAAAAGAAAAAATACATATATATTTGACTTAAACAAAATTGGAATCTTCTATACTTTATAAGTTATCAAGAAAGTGAGCAAACACCACATAGGATGGGAATAAACTATTTGAAAATCATATATATGCTACGGGACATGTATCTAAGATATATACAGAGCTATTACAATTCAATAAAAAGACAATTAACCCAATTACAAATGGGCCAAATATTTGAATACACATGTCTAAAAAGTTATAAAATTATCCAATAAGCAAATGAAAAGATGTTTAATATCATTAGCCACAATGAGATAATATATCACATTTACTAGGATGCTTACAATAAAAAAGACAGATAAAAACAAGCATCAGTAAGGATGTAGAGAAACTTGAACTCTCATATATTACTGGTAGGAATGTAAAATGTCATGGCAATTTTGTAAAATGGTTTGGCTGTTACTCCAAAGGTTAAATGTAAAGTTGCTGCTTGATAAAACAATGCATTCACACAAAAACTCGTACACTAATGTTGATAGAGCCATTATTTATGATAGGAAAAATAATGTTTAACAACCCAAAAGTCTATCAACTGAATAATGGATAAAATAAGTGATATATTTAGGGGGGGCGGAGCAAGATGGCGGAGGAGTAGGAGACCTGGATTTCATCTCCTCTCAGGAATTCAGCTGGATAGGGATCAAACCATTCTGAACATCTACAAACTCAACAGGAGATCGAAGAAAAGAATAGCAACAACTCTCTCATCAGAAAAGCGACCACTTTCTGGAAGGTAGGACATGCGGAGAAGTGAATCCGAGGCGATATTCGGGAGGATGGACGGCGGGGGAGGGGACTCTGTCGGCCGCTTCTGGCAAGTGATAGAACCACGGAGCACAAAATCGGAACTTTTAAAAGTCTGCTCCGCTGAGGGACGTCACTCTGGTGGCTAAACGGGGGGTGGAACCCTCCGGGACAGTGTGGTCTCAGGACCCTTGGGGTCACAGAAAGACCAGGGGTGCCTGAGTGTGGCAGAGCTCCCAGGTATCGGAGCGGGGAAGCCGGCTGCAGAGACAGAGCCCAGGCGCAGGCTCTCAGCTCGGGGTGGCCATAAACCGTGATCTGCAGCACAGTCGGGCCACTGCTCCTCCAGCAGGGACCCAACAAGCGGCAGATCCGGGGAGACTCACCTTCCTCCCCTGGGAGGAGCTGCGCGGAGTGCACCGCAGGGATCTGCTGGGTTTGGAGACTCTACCCGGGGTTGGGTGCCAGAGATAGAAACGCTGGGTCACAGGCCGGGTGAGCACGGAGTGCGGCCAGAGACCGGGGAGACGGGAGTGACTGACGGCTTTTCTCTGGGGGCGCATTGAGGAGCGGGGCCGAGTTCTCGGCTCCTCCAGGGCAGAGATTGGGAGGCCGCCATTTTCACTCTCCGCCTCCAAAGCTGTACGGAAAGCTCGCAGGGAACAAAAGCTCCCGAGAGCAAACCCGAGCAGATTACTTAGCTGGGAGGGGGCAAGGGCGGGGCAATTCTGCCTCCGGCAAAGACATTTGGAAACCACGGCAACAGGCCCCTCCCCAGAAGATCAGCGAGAACAGCCAGCCAAGACCAAGTTTACCGATCAATGAGAACGACAGAACTCCAGCGCTAGGGGAATACTGCACATAGAATTCATGGCTTTTTTACCATGATTCTTTAGTCTTTCAAAGTTAATTTTTTTTAACTGTCTTTTTTTCTTTTTCTTTTCTTTTTTTTTTTGAGTTTTTCTTTTTCCCTTTTTCAACCAACATCTTATCAATCCCTTTTTTTAAAAAAACATTTTTATTTTTCATTTTTAGAGTCATATTCTATCCGTTCATAGTAGTTACCCGTATTTTTGGCATATATATATGTTATTCTCTCTTTAAAATTTTGAGATAGTTTCTTCTAACAGATTAAAATATACCCTAAATCTCTAGTATATGGTTCTTTCTACTCCCCTGCCTGATCACATTCTCTCTCTTTTTTTCTTTTTTCTTTTTTCTCTTTTTATAAATGCTCTTCTTTCTCTTTTCAAATAACTTCTTATCAAGTCCTTTTATAAAATTTTTTATAATTTCCATCTTTATAGTCATATTCCATCCCTTCATCATATCAACCCTTATTTTTGTACATATATAAGTTTTTCTTTCTTTAAAATTTTGGGGGGCACTTTCTTCTAACAGACCAAAATACACCCCAAATCTAGTGTGTGGCATTGATCTATATACCAGCCTGATCATATTTGATCGCATTCTGGTTTCTTTTGTTGTTGTTGTTCTGTTTTTTTGTTTGTTTTTATCTTTTTCTTTTTCTTTTTCTTTTTTCTCTCTTTCCGTTTCTTTTTCCACTGCTTCAGGTCTTTTCTGATTTGTTTAGAGTATATTTTCTGGGGATGTGGTTACTCTGCTAGCATTTTGTTCTCTCATTAATCTATTCTCCTCTGCACAAAATGACAGACGGAAAAAATCACCTCAACAAAAAGAACAAGAGGTAGTACCGACTGCCAGGGACCTACTCAATACGGACATTAGTACGATGTCAGATCTAGAGTTCAGAATCATCACTTTAAAGATACTAGCTGGGCTTGAAAAAAATATGGAAGTTATTAGAGAAACCCTTTCTGGAGAAGTAAAAGAACTAAAATCCAACCAAGTAGAAATCAAAAAGGCTATTAATGAGGTGCAATCAAAAATGGGGGCGCTAACTGCTAGAATAAATGAGGCAGAAGAGAGAATCAGTAATATAGAAGATGAAATGATGGAAAATAAAGAAGCTGGGAAAAAGAGAGATAAACAACTACTGGATCACGGGGGCAGAATTCGAGAGATAAGCGATACCATAAGACGAAACAACATTAGAATAATTGGGATCCCAGAAGAAGAAGAAAGAGAGAGAGGGGCAGAAGGTATAATGGAGCAAATTATAGCAGAGAACTTCCCTAATTTGGGAAAGGAAACAGGCATGAAAATCCAGGAAGCACAGAGAACCCCTCTCAAAATCAATAAAAATAGGTCAACACCCCGACATCTAATAGTAAAACTTACGAGTCTCATAGACAAAGAGAAAATCCTGAAAGCAGCTCGGGAGAAGAGATATGTAACCTACAAGGGTAGAAACATTAGATTGGCAACAGACCTATCCACAGAGACCTGGCAGGCCAGAAAGGACTGGCAGGATATATTCAGAGCACTAAATGAGAAAAATATGCAGCCAAGAATACTATATCCAGCTAGGCTGTCATTGAAAATTGAAGGAGAGATAAAAAGCTTCCAGGACAAACAAAAACTAAAGGAATTTGCAAACACAAAACCAGCCCTACAGGAAATCTTGAAAGGGGTCCTCTAAGCAAAGAGAGAGCCTAAAAGCAACATAGACCAGAAAGGAACACAGACAATATATGGTAACAGTCAACTTACAGGCAATACAATGGCACTAAATTCCTATCTTTCAATAGTTACCCTGAATGTAAATGGGCTAAATGCCCCAATCAAAAGACACAGGCTATCAGACTGGATTAAAAAAGAAGACCCATTGATATGCTGTCTGCAAGAGACTCATTTTTGACCCAAAGACAGCCCCAGATTGAAAGTGAGGGGGTGGAAAACAATTTACCACGCTAATGGACACCAAAAGAAAGCTGGGGTGGCAATCCTTATATCAGACAAATTAGATTTTAAACCAAAGACTGTAATAAGAGATGAGGAAGGACACTATATCCTACTTAAAGGGTCTATCCAACAAGAAATCTAACAATTGTAAATATCTATGCCCCTAACATGGGAGCAGCCAGTTATATAAGCCAATTAATAACAAAAGCAAAGAAACACATCAACAACAATACAATAATAGTGGGGGACTTTAACACACCCCTCACTGAAATGGACAGATCGTCTAAGCAAAAGATCAACAACGATATAAAGACTTTAAATGACACACTGGACCAAATGGACTTCACAGACCTATTCAGAACATTGCATCCCAAAGCAATGGAATACACATTCTTCTCTAGTGCCCATGGAACATTCTCCAGAATAGATCACATCCTAGGTCATAAATCAGGTCTCAACCGGTACCAAAAGATTGGGATCATTCCCTGCCTATTTTCAGACCACAATGCTTTGAAACTAGAACTCAATCACAAGAGGAAAGTCGGAAAGAACTCAAATACATGGAGGCTAAAGAACATCCTACTGAAGAATGAATGGGTCAACCAGGAAATTAAAGAAGAATTAAAAAAATACATGGAAACCAATGAAAATGAAAACACAACTGTTCAAAATCTTTGGGATGCAGCAAAGGCAGTCCTAAGAGGAAATTATATAGCAATACAAGCATTTCTCAAGAAACAAGAAAGGTCTCAAGTACACAACCTAACCCTACACCTAAAGGAGCTGGAGAAAGAAGAGCGAATAAAGCCTAAACCCAGCAGGAGAAGAGAAATAATAAAGATCAGAGCAGAAATCAATGAAATAGAAACTAAAAGAACAGTAGAACAGATCAACAAAACTAGGATCTGGTTCTTTGAAAGAATTAACAAGATTGATAAACCCTTGGCCAGACTTATCAAAAAGAAAAGAGAAATGACCCAAATCAACAAAATCATGAATGAAAGAGGAGAGATCACAACCAACACCAAAGAAATACAAACAATTATAAGAACATATTATGAGCAACTCTATGCCAGCAAATTAGATAATCTGGAAGAAATGGATGCATTCTCAGAGATGTATCAACTACCAAAACTGAACCACGAAGAAATACAAAACCTGAACAGACCTATAACCACTAAGGAAATTTAAGCAGTCATCAAAAATCTCCCAAAAATAAAAGCCCAGGGCCAGATGGCTTCCCAGGGGAAGTCTACAAACATTTCAGGAAGAATTAATACCTATTCTTCTGAAACTGTTCCAAAAAATAGAAATGGAAGGAAAACTTCCAAACTCATTTTATGAGGCCAACATTACCTTGATCCCAAAACCAGACAAAGACCCCATCAAAAAGGAGAATTACAGATCAACATCCCTGATGAACATGGATGCAAAAATTCTCACCAAAATACTAGCCAATAGGATCCAACAGTACATTAAAAGGATTATTCACCACGACCAAGTGGGATTTATCCCTGGGCTGCAAGGTTGGTTCAACATCCGCAAATCAATATGATACAATACATTAACAAAAGAAAGAACAAGAATCATATGATCCTCTCAATAGATGCAGAAAAAGCTTTTGACAAAGTACAGCATCCTTTCTTGATCAAAACTCTTCAGAGTATAGGCATAGATGGTACATACCTCAATATCATAAAAGCCATCTATGAAAAACCCACAGCGAATATCATTCTCAATGGGGAAAACAGAGGTTTCCCCCTAAGGTCAGGAACGCGGCAGGGATGTCCACTATCACCACTGCTTTTCAACATAGTATTGGAAGTCCTAGCCACAGCAATCAGACAACAAAAAGTAATAAAAGGCATCAAATCGGCAAAGAAGAATTCAAACTCTCACTCTCTGCAGATGATATGATACTTTATGTGGAAAAGCCCAAAGACTCCACCCCAAAACTGCTAGAACTCATACAGGAATTCAGTCAAGTGGCAGGATACAAAATCAATGCACAGAAATCAGTGGCATTCCTATACACCAACAACAAGACAGAAGAAAGAGAAATTAAGGAGTCAATCCCATTTACAATTGCACCCAAAACCATAAGATACCTAGGAATAAATCTAACCAAAGAGACAAAGGATCTGTCCTCAGAAAACTATAAAATACTCATGAAAGAAATTGAGGAAGACACAAAGAAATGGAAAAATGTTCCATGCTCATGGATTGGAAGAACAAATATTGTGAAGATGTCAATGCTACCTAGAGCAATCTACACATTCAATGCAATCCCCATCAAAATACCATCCACTTTTTTCAAAGAAATGGAACAAATAATCCTAAAATTTGTATGGAACCAGAAAAGACCCCGCATAGCCAGAGGAATGGTGAAAAAGAAAAACAAAGCCGGCGGCATCACAATTCCGGACTTCCAGCTCTATTACAAAGCTGTCATCATCAAGACAGCATGGTACTGGCACAAGAACAGACACATAGATCAATGGAACAGAATAGAGAGCCCAGAAATGGACCCTCAACTCTATGGTCAACTCATCTTTGACAAAGCAGGAAAGAATGTCTAATGGAACAAAGACAGTCTCTTCAACAAATGGTGTTGGGAAAATTGGATAGCCACATGCAGAAGAATGAAACTGGACCTTTTCCTTACACCACACACAAAAATAGACTCCAAATGGTTGAAAGACCTCAATGTGAGACAGTAGTCCATCAAAATCCTAAAGGAGAACACAGGCAGCAATCTTTGACCTCAGCCGAAGCAAATTCTTCCTAGAAACATCACCAAAGGCAAGGGAAGCAAGGGCAAAAATGAACTATTGGGACTTTATCAAGATAAAAAGCTTTTGCAAAGCAAAGTAAACAGTCAACAAAACCAAAAGACAACCGACAGAATGGGAGAAGATATTTGCAAATGACATATCAGATAAAGCGCTAGTATCCAAAATCTATAAAGAACTCATCAAACTGAACACCCAAAGAACAAAGAATCCAATCAAGAAATGGGCAGAAGACATGAACAGACATTTGTCCAAAGAAGACATCCAAATGGCCATGAAAATATTTCATGTGCACATGAAAAAGTGCTCAATATCGCTCGGCATCAGGGAAATCCAAATCAAAACCTCAATGAGATACCACCTCACACCAGTCAGAATGGCTAAAATTAACAAGTCAGGAAACGACAGATGTTGGCAGGGATGCAGAGAAAGGGGAACCCTCCTACACTGTTGGTGGGAATGCAAGCTGGTGCAGCCACTCTTGAAAACAGTATGGAGTTCCTCAAAAAGTTGAAAATAGAGCTACCATATGCTACAGCAATTGCACTACTGGGTATTTACCCCAAAGATACAAAAGTAGGGATCCGAAAGGGTACGTGCACCCCAATGTTTATAGAAGCAATGTCCACAATAGCTAAACTGTGGAAAGAGCCAAGATGTCCATTGCCAGATGAATGGATAAAGAAGAAGTGTTATATATATACAATGGAATATTATGCAGCCATCAAAAGGAATGAGATCTTGCCATTTGCAACGACGTGGATGGAACTGGAGGGTATTATGTTGAGCAAAATAAGTCAAACAGAGAAAGACATGTATCATATGACCTCACTGATATGAGGAATTCTTAATTGCAGGAAACAAACTGAGGGTTGCTGGAGTGGGGGGTGGGGTGGGAGCGATGGGGTGACTGGGTGATAGACACTGGGGAGGGTATGTGCTCTGGTTAGCGCTGTGAATTGTGCAAGACTGTTGAATCTCAGATCTGTACCTCTGAAACAAATAATGCAATATATGTTAAGAAAAAAAAAAAAGAAGAAGAAGAAGAAGGTAGCAGGAGGGGAAGAATGAAGTGGGGGAAATCGGAGGGGTAGACGAACCATGAGAGACGATGGACTCTGAAAAACAAACAGGGTTCTAGAGGGGAGGGGAGTGGGAGTATGGGTTAGCCTGGTGGTGGGTATTGAGGAGGGCACATTCTGCATGGAGCACTGGGTGTTATGCACAAACAATGAATCATGGAACACAACATCTAAAACTAATGATGTAATGTATGGGGATTAACATAAGAATAAAAAAAAAGAAGTGATATATTTATACAATGGAATATTTGTTAGGCAATAAAAAATGAAGTTCTAATACATGCTACCACATGGATAATCCTTATAAATATTATGATTAAGTGAAAGAAGTCAGTCACAAAATATCACATATTGCATGATTCCATTTATATGACACATCCAGAATAGGCAAATACACAGACAGAACTTATGTTAGTGGTTGCCTAGGGCTGGGGTTGGTGGGAAGAAATGCTGAGTCACTGCTCATGGGTGGTGGGTTTCTTTCTAAGCTGAGAAAATATTTTAAAACTAATTATTATCCTTGTTGATGAGCTCTGCAGATACAGTAAAAAAGAAAAATACAAACAACACCCCAAACCCACAATGAATTGTACATTATATGGGGATGAATTGTATAGTACATGAAGTATACCTCATTAAAGCAGTTGTTTAAATGGGAGAATACTTGAATATTATGAAGAAATATATACTGATAAATTTGATAACTTAAAGATAAAAATTTCATAAAAGACACAAATGACTGAAACTAGGAGATGAAGAAGACAAAATCCAAATAGTAAATACAATAGATAGTAAATGAATTGAATTAATAATACATTAATTTAAAAAAAAACAACTTTCGGTAAAAGTGGCCTCACAGGCGAATTCTATCAAACATGTAAGGGAGAAATATTCTGAATTCTCCATTAACTCTTTCAGAACAGGGATTACAAGGAAAACTTCCCCAACACATTTTGTGAGAATAAGTTAAACCCGAAAGCAAAACCAGATAAAGACATCACAAAAAATAAATATTACCAACCACTTTTTCTTGTGAATTGAGACAAAAAAAAAAATCTTTAAGATAATATTAGAACAACTCCAATTATATAATGGATAATATATAACATCGGAAGAGGAATTATACCAAGGAGCAAGGTTGTTTTAACAACTGAACAACAATTAATTCTATTGGCCATATTAAATAAAATGAAGGGTACAAATGATAGGATTATATCAATATACCCTGAAAGAGTATAGGGTATCAAAATACCCTGAAAGAGTATAGGATTATATCAATATACCCTGAAAGAGTTGACACAAGTCAACACATATTCATTACACAAATAAAGAATAGAAAAGACCTGGGGAGGAGCAAGATGGCAGAGGAGGAGTAGGAGACCTAAATTTCGTCTGGTCCCAGGAATTCAGCTAGATAGGGATCAAACCATTCTGAACACCTACAAACTCAACAGGAGATCAAAGAAAAGAATAGCAACAACTCTCTGAACAGAAAGGTGACCACTTTCTGGAAGGTAGGACATGAGGAGAAGTGAATCCGAGGCGATATTCGGGAGGTTAGATGGTGGGGGAGAGGGCCTCTGTCAGCCGCTTCTGGCAAGTGATAGAGCAGCGGAGCACAAAATCGGAACTTTTAGAAGTTGGCTCCGCTGAGGGATGTCACTCCAGTGGATAAGCGGGGGGTGGAACCCTCGCTGGGACAGTGTGGGCTCAGGATGCTCGGGGTCACAGAAAGACCGGGGGTACCTGAGTGTGGCAGAGCTCCCAGGTATCGGAGCAGGGAAGCCGGCTGCAGAGAAGGAGCTGAGGCGCGGGCTCTCAACTCGGGGTTGGCATAAACTGTGATCCAGGACACAGTCGGGCCACTGCTCCTCCAGCAGGGACCTAACAAGTGGCAGATCCAGGGAGAATTCCCTTCCTCCCCTGGGAGGAGTGGCACGGGAACTCACCACAGGAATCTGCTGGGTTTGGAGCCTCCAAATGGGGTCGTGCGCCAGAGATAGAAACGCTGGGTCACAGGCTGGGTGAGCATGGAGTGTGGCTGGAGACCAGGGAGACGAGAGTGACTGACTGCTTTTCTCTGGGGGATCACTAAGGAGCAGGCCCTGAGTTCTTGGCTCCTCTGGGGTGGAGATTGGGAGGCCACCATTTTCACTCTTGGCCTTCAAAGCTGTACGGAAAGCTTGCAGGGAACAAAAGTTTCCGAGAGCAAACCCGAGCAGAATACTTAGCCCCACCGGCAAAGGCGGGGCAACTCCAACTCCGGGAAAGACATTTGATAACCACGGCAACAGGCCCCTCCCCCAGAAGATCAGCAAGCACAGCCAGCCAAGACCAAGTTTACCGATCAATGAGAATGAAAGAACTCCAGCGCTAGGGGAATAATGCACAAAGAATTCATGGCTTTTTTACCATGATTCTTTAGTCTTTCAAAGTTAATTTTTTAAATTTTCTTTTTCTTTTTCCCTTTTTCAACCAACATCTTATCAATCCCTTTTTAAAAAATCTTTTTTACTTTTCATTTTTAGAGTCATATTCTATCCCTTCATAGTAGTTAACCTTATTTTTGGTGTATATATATATATATGTTGTACTCTCTTTAAAATTTTGGGATACAGTTTCTTCTAACAGACCAAAATATACCCTAAATCTATAGTGTATGGCTTTGTTCTAGTCTCCTGCCTGATCACATTCTCTCCCTTTTTTTTAAATTTCTCTTCTTTCTTTTTTCAACCAAATTCTTATCTTATCACTTCATTTTATAAAATCTTTTATAATTTTCATCTTTACAGTCATATTCCATCCCTTCATTGTATTTACCCTTATTTTTGTACATATGTAAACTTTTCTTTCTTTAAAATTTTGGGAGGCACTTTCTTCTAACAGACCAAAATACGCCCAAAATCTAGAGTGTGGCACTGATCTATGCACCAGCCTGATCATATTTGATCATATTCTTTTTTTTTATCTTTTTCTTTTTTCTTTCTTTCCCTTCCTTTTCCCCCAGTTTCAGGTCTCTTCTGATTTGTTTAGTGTATATTTTTCTGGGGTTGTTGTTACCCTGTTAGCATTTTGTTCTCTCATTCATCTATTCTCCTCTGGACAAAATGACAAGATGGAAAAAAATCACCTCAAAAAAAAAGAGCAAGAGGCAGTACCGACTGCCAGGGGCCTACTCAATACGGACATTAGTAAGATGCCAGAACTAGAGTTCAGAATGATGATTATAAAGATACTAGCTGGGCTTGAAAAAAGCATGGAAGATATTAGAGAAACCCTTTCTGGAGAAATAAAAACTAAAATCTAACCAAGTCGAAATCAAAAAGGCTATTAATGAGGTGCAATAAAAAATGGAGGCTCTAGGCTACAATAAATGAGGCAGAAGAGGGAATTAGTGATATAGAAGACCAAATGATGGAAAATAAAGAAACTGAGAAAAAGAGAGATAAACAACTGCTGGATCACGAGGGCAGAATTCGAGAGATAAGTGATAACATAAGATGAAACAACGTTCGAATAATTGGGATCCCAGAAGAAGAAGAAAGAGAGAGAGGGGCAGAAGGTATATTGGAGCAAATTATAGCAGAGAGCTTCTCTAATTTGGGGAAGGAAGCAGGCATCAAAATCCAGGAGGCACAGAGAACCCCTCTCAAAATCAATAAAAATAAGTCAACACCCCAACATCTAATAGTAAAACTTACAAGTCTCAGAGACAAAGAGAAAATCACAATTCTGTGACCCCGAGCAGCTCTTGTAGTTACAAGAGATCTGTAACCTACAATGGTAGAAACATTAGATTGGGAACAGACCTATCCACAGAGACCTGGAAGGCCAGAAAGGACTGGCATGATATATTCAGAGCAATAAATGAGAAAAATATGCAGCCATGAATACTCTATCCAGCTAGGCTGTCATTGAAAAAAGGAGAGATAAGAAGCTTCCAGGACAAACAAAAACTAAAGGAATTTGCAAACACAAAACCAGCCCTACAAGAAATATTGAAAGGGGTCCTCTAAGCAAAGAGAGAGCCTAAAAGCAACATAGACCAGAAAGGAACACAGACAATATACAGTAACAGTCATCTTACAGGCAATGCAATGGCACTAAATTCCTATCTTTCAATAGTTACCCTGAATGTAAATGGGCTAAATGCCCCAATCAAAAGACACAGGCTATCAGATTGGATAAAAAAAGAAGACCCATCGATATGCTGTCTGCAAGACACTCATTTTAGACCCCAAAACACCCCCAGATTGAAAGTGAGGGGGTGGAAAACCATTTACCATGCTACTGGACACCAAAAGAAAGCTGGGGTGGCAATCCTTATATCAGACAAATTAGATTTTAAACCAAAGACTGTAATAAGAGATGAGGAAGGACACTATATCCTACTTAAAGGGTCTATCCAACAAGAAGATCTAACAATTGTAAATATCTATGCCCCTAACATGGGAGCAGCCAATTATATAAGGCAATTAATAACAAAAGCAAAGAACACATCGACAACAATACAATAATAGTGGGGGACTTTAACACCCCCCTCACTGAAATGGACAGATCATCTAAGCAAAAGATCAACAAGGAAATAAAGACTTTAAATGACACACTGGACCAAATGGACTTACAGACATATTCAGAACATTCCACCCCAAAGCAACAGAATACACATTCTTCTCTAGTGCCCATGGAACATTCTCCAGAATAGATCACATCCTAGGTCATAAATCAGGTCTCAACCGGTACCAAAAGATTGGAATCATTCCCTGCCTATTTTCAGACCACAATGCTTTGAAACTAGAACTCAATCACAAGAGGAAAGTCAGAAAGAACTCAAATACATGGAGGCTAAAGAACATCCTACTGAAGAATGAATGGGTCAACCAGGAAATTAAAGAAGAATTGAAGAAATACATGGAAACCAATGAAAATGAAAACACAACTATTCAAAATCTTTGGGATGCAGCAAAGGCAGTCCTAAGAGGAAAGTATATAGCAATACAAGCCTTTCTCAAGAAGCACGAAAGGTCCCAAGTACACAACCTAACCCTACACCTAAAGGAGCTGGAGAAGGAACAGCAAATAAAGCCTAAACCCAGCAGGAGAAGAGAAATAATAAAGATCAGAGCAGAAACCAATGAAATAGAAACTAAAAGAACAGTAGAACAGATCAACGAAACTAGGAGCTGGTTCTTTGAAAGAATTAACAAGATTGATAAACCCCTGGCCAGACTTATCAAAAAGAGAAGAGAAATGACCCTAATCAACAAAATCATGAATGAAAGAGGAGAGATCACAACCAACACCAAAGAAATACAAACAATTATAAGAACATATTATGAGCAACTCTATGCCAGCAAATTAGATAACCTGGAAGAAATGGATGCATTCCTAGAGATGTATCAACCACCAAAACTGAACCAGGATGAAATAGAAAACCTGAACAGACCTATAACCACTAAGGAAATTGAAGCAGTCATCAAAAATCTCCCAAAAAACAAAAGCCCAGGGCCAGATGGCTTCCCAGGGGAATTCCACCAAACATTTAAAGAAGAATTAATACCTATTCTTCGGAAACTGTTCCAAAAAATAGAAATGGAAGGAAAACTTCCAAACTCATTTTATGAGGCCAGCATTACCTTGATCCCAAAACCAGACAAAGACCCCATCAAAAAGGAGAACTACAGACCAATATCCCTGATGAACATGGATGCAAAAATTCTCACCAAAATACTAGCCAATAGGATCCAACAGTACATTAAAAGGATTATTCACCACGACCAAGTGGGATTTATCCCTGGGCTGCAAGGTTGGTTCAACATCCGCAAATCAATCAATGTAATACAATACATTAATAAAAGAAAGAACAAGAATCATATGATCCTCTCAATAGATGCAGAAAAAGCATTTGACAAAGTACAGCAGCCTTTCTTGATCAAAACTCTTCAGAGTATAGGCATAGAGGGTACATACCTCAATATCATAAAAGCCATCTATGAAAAACCTACAGCAAATATCATTCTCAATGGGGAAAAACTGAGAGCTTTCCCCCTAATGTCAGGAACGTGGCAGGGATGTCCACTATCACCACTGCTATTCAACATAGTATTGGAAGTCCTAGCCACAGCAATCAGACAACAAAAAGAAATCAAAGGCATCCAAATTGGCAAAGAAGAAGTCAAACTCTCACTCTTTGCAGATGATATGATACTTTATGTGGAAAACCCAAAAGACTCCACCCCAAAACTGCTAGAACTCATACAGGAATTCAGTCAAGTGGCAGGATATAAAATCAATGCACAGAAGTCAGTGGCATTCCTATACACCAACAACAAGACAGAAGAAAGAGAAATTAAGGAGTCGATCCCACTTACAATTGCACCCAAAACCATAAGATACCTAGGAATAAATCTAACCAAAGAGACAAAGGATCTGTACTCAGAAAACTATAAAATACTCATGAAAGAAATTGAGGAAGACACAAAGAAATGGAAAAACGTTCCATGCTCATGGATTGGAAGAACAAATATTGTGAAGATGTCAATGCTACCTAGAGCAATCTACACATTCAATGCAATCCCCATCAAAATACCATCCACTTTTTTCAAAGAAATGGAACAAATAATCCTAAAATTTGTATGGAACCAGAAAAGACCCCGCATAGCCAGAGGAATGGTGAAAAAGAAAAGCAAAGCCGGCGGCATCACAATTCTGGACTTCCAGCTCTATTACAAAGCTGTCATCATCAAGACAGCATGATACTGGCACAAGAACAGACACATAGATCAATGGAACAGAATAGAGAGCCCAGAAATGGACCCTCAACTCTATGGTCAACTCATCTTTGACAAAGCAGGAAAGAATGTCCAATGGAATAAAGACAGTCTCTTCAACAAATGGTGTTGGGAAAATTGGATAGCCACATGTAGAAGAATGAAACTGGACCATTTCCTTACACCACACACAAAAATAGACTCCAAATGGTTGAAAGACCTCAATGTGAGACAGGAGTCCATCAAAATCCTAAAGGAGAACACAGGCAGCAACCTCTTCAACCTCAGCCGCAGCAACTTCTTCCTAGAAACATCGCCAAAGGCAAGGGAAGCAAGGGCAAAAATGAACTATTGGGACTTCATCAAGATAAAAAGCTTTTGCAAAGCAAAGGAAACAGTCAACAAAACCAAAAGACAACCAACAGAATGGGAGAAGATATTTGCAAATGGCATATCAGATAAAGGGCTAGTATCCAAAATCTATAAAGAACTCATCAAACTCAACACCCAAAGAACAAAGAATCCAATCAAGAAATGGGCAGAAGACATGAACAGACATTTGTCCAAAGAAGACATCCAAATGGCCAACAGACACATGAAAAAGTGCTCAATATCGCTCAGCATCAGGGAAATCCAAATCAAAACCTCAATGAGATACCACCTCACACCAGTCAGAATGGCTAAAATTAACAAGTCAGGAAACGACAGATGTTGGCGGGGATGCGGAGAAAGGGGAACCCTCCTCCACTGTTGGTGGGAATGCAAGCTGGTGCAGCCACTCTGGAATACTGTATGGAGGTTCCTCAAAAAGTTGATAATAGAGCTACCATATGATCCAGCTATTGCACTACTGGGTATTTACCCCAAAGATACAAAAGTAGGGATCCGAAGGGGTACATGCACCCCGATGTTTATAGCAGCAATGTCCACAATAGCCAAACTGTGGAAAGAGCCAAGATGTCCATTGACAGATGAATGGATAAAGAAGATGTGGTATATATATACAATGGAATATTATGCAGCCATCAAAAGGAATGAGATCTTGCCATTTGCAACGACGTGGATGGAACTGGAGGGTATTATGTTGAGTGAAATAAGTCAAACAGAGAAAGACATGTATCATAAGATCTCACTGATATGAGGAATTCTTAATTGCAGGAAACAAACTGAGGGTTGCTGGAGTGGGGGGTGGGGTGGGAGGGATGGGGTGACTGCGTGATAGACACTGGGGAGGGTATGTGCTCTGGTAAGCGCTGTGAATTGTGCAAGACTGTTGAATCTCAAATCTGTACCTCTGAAACAAATAATGTAATATATTTTAAGGAAAAAAAAAAGAAGAAGAAGGTAGCGGGAGGGGAAGAATGAAGTGGGGGAAATCGGAGGGGTAGACGAACCATGAGAGACGATGGACTCTGAAAAACAAACAGGGTTCTAGAGGGGAGGGGGGTGGGAGGATGGGTTAGCCTGGTGGTGGGTATTGAGGAGGGCACATTCTGCATGGAGCACTGGGTGTTATGCACAAACAATGAATCATGGAATACTTCATCTAAAACTAATGATGTAATGTATGGGGATTAACATAAGAATAAAAAAAATTAAAAAAAAAAAAAGCCACATGATTAGAAGCCACGAAGTCTAGAACCAGATTCATCAACTTGTAGCCAGGTGTGAGTCATTTGCCTAGGATAGGTTCAGTTTACTCAGTTTGAAAACTGGGATAACAATATCTACTTTTAATTCTTCGCAGTTGTGAGTGGTCAACTGGTATAGTCAAGAATTTCACAAGTATTATGGATTGCAGCTATAGGTCCACAGACATGTTAAGCCAGAAAAGCCTTTAGAAATTCAATACTGTCATTTCACATATTAGGAGGGAAAAAAAAAAAAA
>NW_025409257.1:0-61690 GCF_002201575.2 Neomonachus schauinslandi
CATTGACTGAAAGGAAAGAATTTGGGGGCCTTTAAGAATTTGGGGGCCTTTATAGATATCTTCTATGCCTGAGGTGGCATTTGAGGTTCTGAGAAGGTTTCAGTGTTTAGGGGATGGGGCTGAGAGATGACAGCTGGATGGGAAAGGTCACCTGGGGGCTCAGGAGCCAGAGCACTGGACCCTGGAGAACTAGGAGGTAGGACAGGAGGATCAGGGTCCCTGGATCCAGTGAGGAGGGGATGCTGCTTGGAAGAGTTGGGGAACCCCAAAGAGAGAGACAGAGATGGCCCCAGGCTGTGTCTGTCTGGAAACTGCCTGGGGGTCACTGGGAGGAAGCAGGTACCTACTGTGGCAGTGACGACTGTGAGGAAGATGGCAGGGTGAAGAGCTAAAGAAGGTTTTGTGGTGGGGGTGGGAGAGGTAGGAAGAGACTGGGTACCCTGCCCGGGCTGGATTGCGGCCTGGAGGAATAGGGCTGCACAGATGGGGAGAAGGGATGGCCTTGTAGGGGCGGCAGGGTCAGAGCACCATGGGAGTCAGGGTCCCTCTCCCTCTCTCAGATCCACTCTACTCACCAGTCCACCCCAGGGACATTGCCAGGCACAGGACCAGGAACCACATGGTGACAGAGTGTCCAGGAGCTGGCACACAGTGAACTAGGAGCTGGGGAGCAACCCTGGGGAGCCTTTAAAGCCTACAACCCCCATGGCCATGCCCCTGATCTGCTGCCACCAAGAAGCTGGCCAAGGCCTGGTCCTGCTTCTGGATGTGGACAGCCCCCAACCCCCACCCCAGGGCTATGGGAGGGATGGAAGAACAAGCACCTGTTGTTCTTAGGCCCTTAATCATGCTGGATATATTCCGGGGTCTGAGGCCAAATGGGCCAGGGCCTACAGCTCTGTTGCCTTGCTCTTGGTGACACAGGCAGTGAGGGGAAGCCCAAGAATGACAGAATCAACAGCTCTGGAGAATCAGGACGCCTATTACAAAGCCTCCAATGCCTACACTCCAAGAGAGATTTCACACCCCAAAGCCCATCGGACCCTCAAATACATGCACTATGTCCCTGAAGCTCTCTGATCTCTGCACCTCCCTGAGCCAAGATGCCTGTCCCCCAACTTCCAACATCCCTGAAATATGTGAGCTTGGCTTTCAGAACTCCGAGATTCCTGTATTTCCAGATGCAGGAATGAGTTCCCCTACTATAAAGTTCCCATCAAAATGAATTCTTGCGGTGCCAGAACTCCACAAGCCCAGCACTACTGGACCCAGAGATACGAAATTCCAAAGGTATCCTGGAGCGAGTCTCCTAGCATCCCCAAATCCAATGTTCTCCAAAAGTGCAGGGGTCCTGACATAGAGCCTCTCCCAACTCCTCATTCCTCAACCGGGGCATGTGATGACCCAAGACACCCAGATGACCTGCCCTTCCAGGTCAAGAGAATCCTCAACAAATCCAGTGGTCCCACTCCAATGAACATTTAGATCTCGGGGGCCTCGTTAATGCACCTCAGGATTAAGTGGCATTAAGTATCACGTTTTGGACTCCCAGAAGAGATTCAAGAACTAGAGCTTTCGGGCCTCCAGTGTTGACCCACAACGTGTCCTACATGCTGTAGACAGAATGTCTGTGTTCCCCCCAAATTCATATGTTGAACTCCTCTCCCCAGTGTGATGGTTTGGAGGGGTGGGGCCTTTGGGAAGTGATTATGTCACAAAGATGGAGCTCTCATGAATGGAAGGAGTGCACTTAAAAGGGATCCCTTGCCCCTTCTGCCATGTTAAGACACAGAGAGAAAAAAGCCATCTATGAGCCAGGAAGGGGGCTCTCACTTGTGGGAGACATGTCGGTCCAGCCCCTCTCATGTCAAGCACTTGATCAAATCTTTCCCCTCTCTGAGCTGAGCAACATGAGAAGCTCCCAACATAGGAAGTGAGAGAAGTGGTCACAGACACTCACAGTGAAGACCATAAAGACTGGGGTACAAGAATACATTCAGTCAGTGATCTGACCTCCCCCACACACAGATCAGTGTCACCCTGTGGGAGAAATGTGCCTCAGCGTGAGAGGGGAACCCCTGGATACAGTGCCCAATCCCCATTCTAATCCCCATACACAACCTCAACCAAAACCCAGTACAACCCAACCCAACCAACCCAAACCCCAACCCCACACATGTCCAACCCAAGGCATTCAGGTGTGGACCCAGTGGATCCGACTCCAGTACAACACCTGGACATAGAGCTGGCACTGAAGATGACAGAGACATAGCTGGAGATCCAGGCTTCAGGACAGGACATATTTATCCATCTCTACATCAGTCCCCAAGTCAGATGCTTGATGTTCAAGGTCTCTCACTGCATTTCACATATGATGACAAGGTTCACAAGTGCAGGCAAATAGGAGACAGGTAAGGCCTTGCACACTTGCCACACACACACATACACACACACACAGAGCTGCACTGTGCACAAGTACCAAACATGCAGATTTCAAGGTCAAAGAACTGTGAACCTCTACGCTGGGAAACACAGATATCCCCTCAAGGTCAAGCCACATAGACACACACACAGACAGGAGCCAACACTAGGGCAGGATTTGACACAGATCCCACAGATCAAATGACCACACTCTTCCCACTGTTGTTGGGAATTGGGCTGGAACTCTGGTGAGCAGAGGGCATGCAGTTGTGGTGGAGGAAGAGCATGAGGAAAACTGAGTGATGTTACCTTTCCCTTTCTTGGGGGGAAAGGTAGAGGGTGAGTCTGGACTCATGTTGTTAGAAATTCTCCATGGGCATGTCACATGTCTTCAGAGCAAAGGAATTGATACATTTTTTACTCTGGACTGTCTTCCAAGATGTTTGTCTATCATGCAGCCTTTCAAGATGGTATCTCCCTCAGAGAAAGTTTGTTTACTGTCCATGATTTAATAAAAGATAGTATTTGTTTACTGCCAAGGACAATAAAAATTATATGTCCCTCCAGAGCAATTTTGTTTGCAATCCAGAATTATAAAGATCATATCTCAGCCAGAGACTAACTTTGGGCAAACTTGCCAGCAGCCCCCTTATAAGATTAAAGATTCCTAAACTCAGATCCTCAGCTATGGCACAAACCGCTGTGTGCACAGAATCCATCTCTGCTCCTCTGATCACCCCCAGAGGCCTTGGGGAGCCAGGTGAACTGGTGTGGATATAAAACCTATACTGCCTGCTCTGCCATGAGTAGTAAAATCCTGCCTCTGACCCAGGATCTGGTGTGTTCTGCCAGTACCCATGAAACTGGCCAGCTAACATTTGTTTGCAAGGTGGTAAAATCTTAGACTCTTCAGAGTTCTTGACAAATAGCTAGGCACTGAGGCAACACCTGGCCAGATGGAGCTGAGAGTGGGCAGGGGACCCGCTGGGTTCAGCCACATGGTGGAGGACAGACCAGAACTGAGCTGAAGCCTAGGGGAGAGGTGTAAGCAGTGGAGACGCTGGATCCTTCTCCCCCATGGATCCCTCCAGACACAAAGTCATCCCACCTGCTCCTTGAGAAACTTCCTTTTACCACTCATGTCCCTCCCCCTGGCCAACACACTCTTCCTCTTAGGCTCTCCCTCTGGGGAGAGTATACTGTTCCCTGAGGCACCAGGACTGACCCCAGGTGCCTCACAGCCTTTCAGACACGAGCCACTGCATACTTGCTCCCTGGATCTTCTCCATCCCCTAGACCCTGGCTCAGACCACATCTGTATTTGGACCATCTCCACATCATCCTCCCTCTCTTCAGGGACTTCCCATATATCTCCTTTCAAACTGCCAGATGCTCTTCTTTCCCAATCATGCCTTCATTTTAACAGCAGACACCAGCATGTCTGGAAACTCATTTTGCATTGTAATTCAGCCACTCAGAGTGTAAGACTCTAGGTTTGGATTTCAGAAATCTCAGTTCTGTGGCTATAAAAGGTAAATGGTTCTTTCAGGACAGACATAGAATGGTGAAGACTACCAGGAGCAGTTTGCTTGCAGTTCCTAAAGCCAGAAATACACTATACACCAGAAATACATCTTACCTCAGGGATATATGAACTCTCCACTCTTTTTTTTAGATTTTTTTTTTTCTTAGAGAGAGTGCTCATGAGCAGTGGGGCTCTGAGGGTCTAGGCTAAAAGTTGGAGCTGTGCTGTGGAGTTGGAAGGACATGGGGGCACAGGAGCACAGCTCTGGGTCCGGAGAGATGGACAAGCAGTTTGGGAAGGTTCTGGAATTCTGGAGCCATCCCTGGGGTTGTAGATTGGTGGCAGAGACTGGGTGGGGAGACTATGCTGAGAGTAGAGCCAACCACAGGGATCAGGCAGGAGACAAGAAGGCAGCATCTGCAGTAGCATGTGGTGTGGGGGCCAGGTGATTTGAGGAATCACACTGGGGGAAGAGGCTGTGTGGTCTGGGATGTTAAGAGTTTCCAGAACCCCAGCATAAGGATCCCAGAGGGACAGAGGCTGAGAGAGAGAAGTTTTAGTGAGTCCCATGCTGGAGAACCTTCTTAGACCTGTGGTGAGCTTTTGAGGTTGTAAAACATCACTGATTTAGGTAATAGTTCTGGTGGGCTAAGTAGAGCATCTTGGATGGGTTTAGGGTGTTTGGGAGTGAGGGATCCCAGAACTGTGGCTGGAAGCTTTCAGTTTGGCTGAGAGTTGGGAGAACTGGATATTTCCCTGTCACACGGTGACAGAAAGGATGAAGGCCAATGCTAGAAGTGGTCTCTTATGAGCTGTTGGCATTCGAAGAAAGTGGGAGGTCCAGGAACAAGTTTGGGGTCATGGTGGAATGCAAGCAGGGAGAGAGGGGTGAGTGATAGTCATCCTGGGGTGGGGTAAGGGATGGCTCTTTCTGTCTGAAGAGCATGGAAATTATGGTGTGAGGTAACGAGGGGACTTTGGATTCTCTTAGGTGTGGTCTCAGAACCAGAAGGGAAAAGGCAGCAAAGCACTTGAAGGTCTAGGGATCCTGGTTCATCTGACCACCCAAATCAGGAGCATCCTCATGCAAAATCCAGTACTTCCTGCAATGGACTATGTAGGTGTCAGGAGGTAGATTCATGCATCTCAAGTTTCATCTTTGGGGGTCTCAGAGGAGAAAGAGAATGGTTTTCTAGGTTTCCACCATTTTGATTACCAAGGCTGTTCTGAAAAATCAGAGCAACTCATGATGGTCCAGCCTGAGATATGTGTTATAAACTTGATAAGAAATCCTCCTCCTTTCCTATTTGAGTAACTAAAGAAGCTCTTGGTGTATTGAGGGGCACCTGGCTGGGACAGTTGGTAGAGCATGGGACTCTTAATCTCATGGTGGTGGGGTAGGTGAGTTCGAGCCCCACACTGGGGATAGAGTTTACTTTTAAAAAATAATGAAATGTCCTCTTTTAAAAAATAAAATAAGTAAGTAGACATTGTACAACTGAAACTAAAATAGCACAGCATGTTAACTATACAGTAATTTTTTAAAAAGTGGGCAGACGTAAACCCATTTTAAGATCATAAGAACTGGAGTAGAGGAATATAGTCAGTCAGGGGCCAGAAAACCCACATGCAGATCGGGGGTCCCCCAAGTCACCCTGTGGAGAGACCTTCTGGATCCAGCACCCCATCTCCATCCTGACCCTCATCTACAACCCCCCCCAAAAAATACCACCTGACCCACCCAACTCAATCCTAACCCAACCCCATACAACCCCAATTCACTCATTTCAAACCAAACCAATTTCTGGACAATGGCCCTTCCACAATGGAGCCTTGGAGTCCAGGATTCCTGGAGAGATGACATCCAACCTTGCTCATCCGTCTTTCCACCATGGCGGCTCCCTGTGGTCTTGGGCTCCTTATCAGACACCAGGACTCAGCCAGATGCCACCCAGACCCCACCCACAAGGGGGCAGGCGTGGGCAGCACTCTGGGTCGTGCAAGTGGTGGGTGAAGTCACACAGGTGGGGCTAGTTTCAACAACATGACCTCATGGTGATTACCTCGTGTCTCACAGCACTTGCTGGATGATGCCTGAAACAGCCCACAGTTGCCCTTGGGCATTGTGTTTATGCAGACTGTACTCACACCCACATGGAGCTGTGTAGGCAGATGGCTATGCACAGGTTGGGTGTGGGGTAGACAAAAAGACCGAAGTGTAAACAAGGGGGGCTCTCTCAACCCTATGGGATGCTGGAGTTCCACTTACCTGCTCTTAACATCCTAGGGCCCTGCCTCTCAGATTCCTTGCAGTCCTGAGGCAAACACACAGGGGCTCTAGCCCCATGACTCCAGTGCATCCTTCCACATAGGATGGGAGTTGGGGGCGCCTGGGTGGCTCAGTCGGTTAAGCGTCTGCCTTCGGCTCAGGTCATGATCCTGGAGTCCCGGGATCAAGTCCCGCATCGGGCTCCCTGCTCAGCAGGGGGTCTGCTTCTCCCTCTGCCTCAGCCTCTCTCTCTCTGTCTCTCATGAATAAATAAATGAATAAAATCTTTAAAAAAAAAGATAAGTAAGAAGAATAAAAGTCTTCATTCAAATCTACAAGATTGTATATGTAGATAAACTTAAAGCAACAAAAAGATGAGTTTATCAAGATCAATACACACAAATCAGTTGTACCTCAGTATACTAAACAATGAAGAATTATAATTAAAGTTTAAGGATATTATTTATAATAGAATATAAAACATGAAATCATTAGGGATAAACTTTACAAAATATGTACAAGACATTTTATATGCCAAAACTTACAAAGTATTGCTGTGAGAAATTAAAGAACATGTAAATAACACAGAGATGGGGCGCCTGGGTGGTTCAGTCAGTTAAGCGTCTGCCTTCGGCTCAGGTCATGATCCCAGGGTCCTGGGATCGAGCCCCACATCGGGCTCCCTGCTCTACAGGGAGTCTGCTTCTCCCTCTCCCACTCCCCCTGCTTGTGTTCCCTCTCTTGCTGTGTCTCTCTCTGTCAAAATAAATATAATCTTTAAAAAAAAAAAAAAAGAATGGGAGTTGGGAAAGGTCCCTTACCCTGTTCCCCAAACTAGAAGTTCAGGTCCCCTATCTCCCACAACATCCAGGAGCCAACCCCCAGACTTCTCCATCCCCAGATCCAGCTTCATGCCGTTCTGACCTCCCCAGTCAGGCCTCCTCAGGACCCTAAGTCCTGCACCTGACACAGCCTTTGGCAGTGGGCCCCATGCAGCACATCATGTGGGGAGATGAGGGAAGCAACACAGTTAAATGTCCACACATTGAGGGTCATTTGCCAGAGCTGGGAGTGGAGCTCACACTCCTCACCTTCCAGGACCTTGTCACCATCCTGGGTCTCTGGGAAAGTGAGTGGAAAATCCCTCAGGACAGGAGCATTTTCCTATATCGTTACCACTTCCCTGTGCCCTGCTCTACCTACATATTATTCATATATGCTCTTCCTGCAACTTCTCCAGAAGTCTTTTTTTTTTTAAGATTTTATTTATTTATTTGACAGACAGGGCACAAGCACAAGCAGGGGGAGCAGCAGACAGAGGGAGAAGGAGAAGCAGGCTCCCTGCTAGCAAGGAGCCTGATGAGGGGCTCCATCCCAGGACCCTGGGATCATGACCTGAGCCAAAGGCAGACGCTTACCCCACTGAGCCACCCAGGTGCCCCCAGACATCCTTGGTTTTTTTTTTTTTTTTAAGATTTTATTTATTTATTTGAGAGAGAGAGAGAGTGAGAGACAGAGAGCATGAGAGGGGGGAGGGTCAGAGGGAGAAGCAGACTCCCTACCGAGCAGGGAGCCAGATGCGGGACTCGATCCCGGGACTCCAGGATCATGACCTGAGCCAAAGGCAGACGCTTAACCCACTGAGCCACCCACGTGCCCCCAGACATCCTTGGTTTTTTTAAGCAATGCTCTTTCTCTAGGTTGTACAACTGCTGCCTATTTTTCCAGAAATTTCCCCACCTCCTTTGACCTCATTAGCTACAGACTCCTGTGTGTGTGTCTGTGTGTACACGTGGGTGCGTGCACATGTTCAGGTCTTAACTGTCCACATATATGTTGCTAAGGTCAGAGCCATACACACACAGACATGTATGTTAGGGCAGGATTTGCATATCCAGGTCAAATGATCACGTTCTGCCTGGCCAGGCTGGGGAAACATGGATGTGGTCAGCAAGATTTATATGGAAGGAGGAAAAGCTTGTCCTGCAGAAAATGATGGAGGGTATGTTGTAAACAGTGTTGGAATAGAATTCTCCATGGACTCCCATGTTTCTGCATGTTTTCTGAGCGAAGGAATTAACATATTTTGCCTACATAGGAGTTTTGTCTAGCAACCAGTCTTGCAAGATGGTTATTTCCCTCAGAGCAGTTTGTTTACTGTCCAGGACAATAAAGATGTCTCTCAGAAAAAAAAAAATCTGTTTCTTGTCCTAGCTAATAAAGATAACATTCTGCTCTCATAAAGATTTATCTGTTGTCCAAAAAATAAATATGCCTCCAGGACAGATCTGCTTATAGCTCAGATTAATAAAGATAATATCTCTCTCCTGAGCAAGGATTGTGCAGATTTCCTGCTGCCTCTGATGAGATTGTGGATTTCTAAGCTTGTTTTCCTCCATTGAGGTAAAAAAAACACTGTGTCTGCAGCATAAACCTAGAAATGGGGACTCCCTCAACTCCATAAAGAACCTATACAAAAATCTTGCAGATCACATTGGTTAATAGTGAGAAACTAGATTCTTTCCCCCTGTGACTGCAAACAGGGAAAGGGTGTTTTTTCTCATGTCTCTTATTCAACATTACACTGGAAGTCCTAGCTAATGCAATAAGAACCCACCACCAAAAAAAGTAAATTAAAGGTATACTAACTAGAAAGGAAAAACTAAGACGGTCTTTGCTCCCAGATGACATGATTGTCTATCTATAAAGTCACAGAAAAAATTGACAAATGGAATTTGTCATGGAATTAATAAGCAATTACAGCAAGGTTCTATTAACCCTAAAAATAAAACTGTAAATTATTTTACCAGCAACATGGGTTTATTTAGGAATACCAGAGAATTGCAATTTGAGACAAGCAACCTATGGCAAAACCATAGGCAAGTCCAGAGAACACAGGGTAGGAATGCTCTTTTATAGAGGAAAGGAAAGAGTTGGAGGGGCTGTTACGAACAAAAAGTCCACTGGAGTAACTGGGAGTTTGCAGGGCAGTGGCTTCTCATTGGCTGAGTTGTGATGGTCCTTCACTGGTGGGGGTGTTGCCCAGAAAGGAGAAAATCTTTCTTTTTCCTGCTGGGTTAGTAAAATATATGCTTCTTCTTATTGAAAATGTAAGGTATGTCTCTTCTTGTTGGTGTCTGCAACTGACAAATGTTAGAGCATCAGAGCTCCCCCTTCTGGCCCCAGACTCCATTTTAAATTGCCTTTTATTAATTTCTCAGTTGCAAAATGCAAGGCTAGTATCTAGAAGTCAACTGTCTTTTTACATAACAGCAATGAACAGTAGGAATTTGGAATTAAAAACACAATGCCATTTACATTAACACTCACAAAAATGAGATCTTAGGAACTAATCTAATAAAATGTAAGATCTATATAAGGAAACTACCAAACTTGATGAATGAAATCAGAGAAGGTCTAAATAACTGGAGAGAGATTCTATGTTCATGGATAGGGACACTCAATATTTTGAGATGTCAGTTCTTCCCAACTTGATTTATAGATTCAATGAAATCCCAATCAACATCCCAGAAAGTTACCTTATGGACACTGACAAACTGATTTTAAACCTTATATGGAAAGGCAAAAGTCCCAGGACAGCCAGCAAAATCAGGAAAAGAAGAAGAAAGTTGGAGAACTGACACCATGTCAAGACTTACTATAAAACTACAACTATCAAGAGAGAGTTGTGTTAGTGAAAAAATAGATCAGTAGAATGGAATAAAGAGTCAAAAAAAAAAAAAAAGATCCACACAAATATAGTCAGCAGACTTTTGACAAAGGAGCAATGGCAATTCAATGCTGAAAGTCATAGTCCTTTCAACAAATAATTGTGGAAACGTATTAGACATCCACAGGCAAAAAAAAAAAAAGAATCCAGACTAAGATTTTACCTTTTCACAAAAACTGATGCAGAATGGATTATAAATGTAAAACAAAACCATAAAACTGCTAGAAGCTAACACAGAAGAAAATCAAGGTGACTTGGGGGTTTGTGATAAGTTTTCAGATACAATAACGAAACATGTTCCAGGAAAAAAAACCATGATTAAGTTGGACTTTAGGAAAAGTAAAACTTCTGCTCTATGAAAGACACTATCAAGAAAATAAAAAGACAGGGGCGCCAGGGTGGCTCAATCGTTAAGAGTCTGCCTTCGGCTCAGGTCATTGTCCCAGGGTCCTGGGATCGAGCCCCACATCAGGCTCCCAGTTCAGTGGGGAGCCTGCTTCTCCCTCTCCCTCAGCTGCTCCCCCTGCTTGTGTTCCCTCTCTAGCTGTGTCTCTCTCTGTCAATAAATAAATAAAATCTTAAAAAAAAAAAAAAAGACAAACCACAGACAGGGAGAAAATATTTGCAAAACACATATCCGATAAAGGACCTGTATCCAAAATATAGAAAGAACTCTTAAAATATCAACAATAAGAAACAAACAGTCCATTAACAAACAACCAGAAGATCTGAATAGACACCTAACCAAAGAAGATAGAAGACAAATGACAGATACCATATAAGCAAACAAAAAGTTGTTCAATATCATCTGTGTACAGGGTCGAATTGTGTCCCCAAAACAACATGTGTGTAAATTGTAACCCCAGGTACCTGTGAATGTAACCTTATTTGGAAATAGAATCTTGAGACAAAATCAAAGAATACTAAGGATTGCAATCACAAAAAGCTAGGAAGAGACAAGGAAGGATTCTTTCCAGGAGCCTTCAGAGGATCGTGGCCCTGCCAGCAACTTGATTTAAGTCTTCTAACATCCAAACTATGAAAGGAGAAATTTCTGCTGTTTGAAGCCACCCAATTTTTGGTCCTTTCTTATGGCAGCTCCAGGAAACAAACACAAGACTTACTTTGCCTTTCAGTCCTCCTCCATCACCACTGGGAGATTCACTCACTGCAGCAATGGGGCTTCATGGTCTGGGACACAGAACAGAGAGCTCAGAGAAGGCAAATAGAGATAAGATGTTCAGAGGCAGACCCATGGGAGGTCACCCTCCAGCATCTGACCCCATCCATCTGACCATGGATGGATGTCCCAGGGGTCAAACACCAGGAGTTTGTCACGGAAGGTGTTTGACTCTGTGGCTGATGTTTTTGGCTTCATGAGCATGAGAGTGTTGGCTTTTCTAATTCCCCAATTTGTGCACACATGCATGTGTGTGAGCATGCGCGCACACACACACACATATCAGTTATCTCTAACATGGGAAGGTCAGAAGCCAGGCACCAGACCCAAGGCATTCTGTACGTGGTCATCATGTAGGTACCCTGCTAGAAAGATGGGGACTCACCCAAGGACTTTTAGCCCAGGTTCCACAAGTTCTCCTTCTCTCCCCATTCTCCTTCCTCCAGGAAGTCACTGGGCAGGGAGGGTTGTCTGACATTGAAATCATGGCCCAAAGACATGGAATGTAGGAGAACAGCAAGTCAGAGTGTGAGAGGGAGAGAGAGAAAAGGAGAAGAAGCTGGAGAGAGTGACTTCGGCAAGACAGAGCTGGGCACTGGCTCCATTCAGCTCCACATCCAGAATTAGAAGGAGGGGGAGAGATGGACTCAAAAACGGACAGACACAGAGAGAAACAGAGTCAGACATGGAGTCAGAGAGATAGAGAGACTGAGTTAGAGGTGGACACACACAGAGGACCACAGTCCAGGAGGCAGAGAGGGAGGGAAACCTCCAGAGGGTGATGGAGGCACAGGACCTGAGAGACAGAAAGTCCAGTAGATGCACCACAGGGCTGTTCATGGGGCCACCTCTGGACTCCTGGGTCCTATTCTTGGCTGAGCCCCTGCCTTCTGCCTCCTTGGTGGGGCGAGGATTCATTGATGAGCATCTTGGATTGGATATGTCCCCATGGCCAGCAGACACATTCAAGGTGCCATGATTTTTAAGCTAAAGTCTGGGGCTGCTCTGATCCCAGACCCAGGTGAAGGAGCCAGGAGAGAGGTCAAGAGTAGGAACACAAAGAGAGACCCCTGAACCAGTCCCTAAGGCCACTGATCTCTCTCTCTCTCTCTATCATCTATCAATCAATCTATCTTTATCTCTCTTATCTCTTGTTTTCAGTGTCTCTGTTTCTGATCGATTACTTTTGACCTTACAGGAGGGTCATTCCTGCCTCCTCTGCCCTTACCTGCACAGTCCCCCAGTGAGGTGCCAATGCTGCTGAGTGCCCTACTCCCCAGCACCACAGTAGAGAGTGGACATCTTTTACAGATGTAAACTGCGAGAATCATTCTGGGGTATTTGCCTATGATCAGAACCTGTGGCTCTTAGGGCATATGGATACTCAACTTGACTAGTTCTCCAGGTTAGTCTCTACCATGACTGTCCTGGTCCACAGGCTCACTAGCAGCAGATGGAAGGTTCTCTCCATCAGTTCCTGGGGTTACTTAGCTTCTAATGTTGGCAGTCTGTGAGGTGTGAGAGTATGTCTCCCTGTTTTACCTTGCACTTATCTTATGAGTGATTTCGAGCATCTCTCAAATGATTGTTAGCTCTTTCATTTTCCCTCTGTGCACCACTTGTTCATACTGCTGCTCGTTTCTCTATAGGACAAGCCATCCCTTTTCTTGCCCATGTGCAGGAGAGTCTGGTATATTCTAGATATTGATCTCTCATGTGTTGGGGACATAATCACTCTTTCCTTTCATTCTGCCAGCTGCTTATTTACTTAGCCCACCACGTCCTTCCGTGAACAGAAGTTTTTAATTTCAAGATAATGAAATCCATAATGTTTTTGCCTTAAGTCTGTGTCTTTGGCATCATGGCTAATATCCTCCCTTGTCCCTCCTTTACAAAGATATTCCTCTACATTTTCATGCCCTTGCCCTATGTTTGTTTCTGTCTCTTCTGTGTCTCCTGTAAATATCTTTCTCTTTATTTTTTTAAGGATTTTATTTATTTGTTTGAGAGAGAGAGAGAATGAGAGAGAGAGAGAGAGCATGAGAGGGGGGAGGGTCAGAGGGAGAAGCAGACTCCCGGCTGAGCAGGGTGCCCTATGCGGGACTCGATCCTGGGACTCCAGGATCATGACCTGAGCCCAAGGCGGTCGCTTAACAAACCGAGCCACCCAGGCGCCCTATCTTTCTCTTTATGATCTCATTCTCCCTCTTTCCCTCCATGCCTCCCTCATGCCTCTTCTTTCTGCTCATTTCTCCATCTCTTCCTCTCTCTCTTTCTGGGCTTTTTTCCCCCCTTCACTCTTCAATGGTATTGTAGTAAACAGTATGTGATCTGGATTCAGGCTCCCTGGATTCAGCTTGCCACCTGTGTGGTTTGGGATAATATGAAATATTCATGGGAGCCTGCAAAGTTCTAGCACACTGCTTGGCACATACTGGGTGCTTAATAAACAGGAGCTGTGATATGAACCATCAGGGAAGACTCTCTTCCTGTTTCCCTCCATGTCCCCTCTCTCTGTGTCTCTACTGTCTTGTTTAGTCTCTCTCCATCTTTGTTACTTGTATCTCTAACTCAGCTTCTATTTTCCCCTGTGTCCCTGTTTTCTCTGTGTGTGCCTGTTGCTGTCTCTTTTTCTTTCACTGTCTTGCATGAGTTATAATCCTTATTTATTAAACACTTTCCCCATTGGTACGAATATAACCATTATTTATTTTTCCATTCTCCCGGAAATAAGCATGAGTGGCTTCTAGTTTGGGGCCATAATGAATATGCTGCTGTGAACCTTTATGTACAAGATATTTTATGAAAATAGGTAAGTATTTCTGTTGAGTGTATACCTAGGATTGAAATTGACATGGTGTGGCATGTGAATATTTTCAGCTTTAATATATATATAGACATTGCCAAAAAGTTTTCTAAAGTGGTAGAACCAATTTACACTCCCTCCATCACTATATGGAATGGCATATTGTCTAAGAAAGATTTTGGTGCATACGGCCAAATTGTTCACATAAATTAATGTTCTAGGTTCTCAATTCTTTCCCTCCTTTATTTCTGTCATTTGTGTTGCTCTTGAGATATCTGATGCCAGTCAGATCTTATTTCTTTCTATGTGATCTGCTCTTTCTCTCTGGGATATTAAGTACTTATTCTGTGTCAATGATATTTTTAACTTTTTGTTTCTAAGCTTTTCTGTCTGTCTTCTCATTGGTACACTATGGATCCTACCGATCTGAGGTCTTTCAACCATTTTATTTATTTATTTTTTAAGACTTTATTTTTACGCAATCTCTACACCCAGCCTGGGGCTCAAATATACAACCCCGAGATCTAGGGTACCACATGTCACCCACTAAGCCAGCCAGGTGCCCCTCTCTCAACCATTTTAAACCTTATAAACCCTATGTCCCACATTTTCCCACATATTTCCTCTTTTTTATTTCTCTCTTTCTCAGACCTTAATTCAGCATCTGTACTTCCAGTATCCAACTCTCTTAGAATTTCTTTAAACTTTTTCCTTCTCCTTCATTCTACTCTCATAAGTCATTTTTGTGTTCTTCAGTCTAATCAGTTCATTATTGTGTATTCCACGCTGCTACTTTTCTGTAATGATTTTTCACTTTTTACAATGATTACATTTCTCCTACCTAATATTTCTCTTTGGTTTTATTTTATGTTTTCTTGTTCTCCTTCAATATCCTTAATATCTTCTCTTATCTCCAGCAATGTTTGTTAGGCTAATTTTTAATTCAATCTAAAATCCACTGGCTTTTACATTTTTGTAATGATCATGCTCATCAAATGTCCCTTCATGTACATGAAAGTCCTGAAAACAAGATGCAATAGTATGTGCTGTCTTGATATCTTATCACTGCAAGGGCCTCAGAAGATCTAAGCACAGGATCCCCTGCTCTTGCCAGATACGACTCCCACCCAACGGGAAAAGCTGTTCCCCTGGCCAGCTCCTCCGTGTGCTGCATGAGCTGCATTCTAGAAGGTCTTCACCCTAACGTCTTTTACTTCTCTGCCAGCCTGCAACATTAGGAAGTGAGACAATAACATCCTCCCAGGATAACCAGAGTTCACATCACCCTCTTGTTACTACAATGTCTGCTTCCCACAGTCCCTGCTTCTTCCTGCTGATCCTGAGAACAGCACCATGTCACCTGCATGATGTGCAGTGCCCTCTTTCTCCAGGCTGTGAATATATATGGCTGATAAACTACCAACCATCTCATCTGTCCAGTGCTGTGTGTGGTGTGTTCAGCTATCCTCATAACCCTAGGGTAGGAATCTCTCCCTTATCAATGGTGTGAAGAGGAAGTGAAGAGAACAATCACGGTGTCCCCATTGAGCTTGGTGTCTTTCCTCACACCTCCTCCTACTTCTGGCTCCCCATCCTAGGGATGGTTCTACTATGCATTCAATCACCAGTCCAAATGAGATCTCCAAGTGCTTTCCTCACCCCTCCATTTCCTCACCATCTGTGCAGTAAAAGGTTAATTCAGCAGACCTGTGGTGCTCAAACCATGCATAGTCCGAAGAAAGGACTTGCCCTTGAGTGGCTTCTGGAAGATAACATCTGATGTCTTGGAATATTCCACCTGATAAGAGTGCCTTAGCATACCTGGTGTCTTGAGCCATGCCAGATAGTTTATGCTACCAACGTGATTTATGGTGAATGCCTGTTTTTGTACACCTGGGCCTGGGCCATGCTGTATCACTTGGACCTCTGGAGAGACGGGAGATTGAGTGGTCAGGGTCCATCATGCAGGCACTCCATGCCAATTATACTGACCCCCTCTATAACTCTGGACACCAAGGCTGGGATGAGCTTCCCTGGTTAGAAATACTTTGTACTTGTCACACATTGTTGCTGGCAGAATCAAGTGCTGTCCATGCAACTCCACTGGGAGAGACAACTGCAGATTTGTCCCTGAGTTCTCCACATTTCGATTGTTGATTCCTTTGTTGATTTTGATGTGTATCGTCATTGTAATAAAACATATAAACCACAGTATAACATATAAAACACAGTATGACAGTCACTCTAAAAAAACATATAAACCACAGTATAACAGCCTTTCTGAGTTCCTTGAATACTCTAGGAAATCATTGAATCTGAGGGTGTTTGAGGGCACCTCTAACATACCCCCCATAGTAATTCAGCTTCCAGGGACTTCAGTCTCTTCCCTTAGTCTGTCCGCCCACAACACAAAGCTGACCCTACTGCTCCTCTACTAACAATTTCTCTAGGGCTTCCCACGGCCTCCAGGACAAAGTGGGTTGTTCTAAGTTTCATCCTTGCTGTGTTTGTCTGGTATGCCCTGCTTCCAACTTCTGTTCCTTGCTCTGTGGACAGCATCTACCACCTGTCACTGTCCCCTCTCTCAGAGTGGACACACATCCCTCTTCATCTCACCATCACCACAGAGAACATGGACATCCACCTGCTTATGTGTGTCCTTGCAGAACCTATGTGAGATGTCTGCGGACATTGCCAACATTCCTGGGGTGGGAGGGTGCCAAACTGTCCCCATTTGAGAACCACTGGAGTACACCTATCTCTGCCCCTCCCTTTCCCTCCCACTCTTTGGCTCCATATGGGTGGCCTGCTCCCCAGCCCAAGGTCGGCATCCGCATCCCTCCCCAGACCTCTTCCCTCTCTCTGCCCTCCCCCCTCATCTGACCTCCTCCTTCCCTCTCCTGCTCACTCCCCTCCCACCTCCCCCCCCAAACACAACCCCCTTCCTCTTCCCCTCCCCCTCCCTCTCCCGCTACCCCTTCTTCTATGGCCCCCACCAGGCTCTAGCTGAAACCAGCCCTTCCCTGTGTCCCCCTACAGTGGATTATTGTCCTGGAGGGAGGGCTGGGCACATGCGAAGCCCCCCCACACACACACACATGTTCAAGAGATCCTTTCTTTTTCTCTGGGGGCCCCCCTCAGTCTCATCCTGGGGGTGCTCAGCAGCGATGGGGGAGAGGGAGTGAGGCACAGACCCAGAGAGAGATAGCGATGGGGCAGAGAGATGGAGGGTGAGACCTACAGTGACAGGGAGGCAGCAGAGGGACCCAGAGGTGGACAGACACAGGGAGACACACAGAGACACCGAGACCAAACAGAGAGAGAGAGACAGGGATAAATCATACTCAGATAGACAGACACATAACAGAGCCAGTTACTGAGAGACACAGAGACACAGTTACAGGGAGACACAGGAAGACACAGGAGGCTGCCAGGGGAGGGCTTCCCTGGGGTTGTCCCTGCCACTCTCCATGGGACCCAGACCAGTACCATCTTTGTTTCCCTCAGTCCCCCAGCCTCCCCTGAGGTGAACCCAGGGTCGGTGTCCAGTTGTTTATTCCTGTGGGAGCACAGACACCCCCTCCCCACACACCCTGCTCACACTCACTTGTGTGAGCAGTGGGCAGCTGTGAGCACCCATTGTGGGTGCACCAGGATGCCCCCGCAGGCAAGGCTGCCATCATGGTCCACAGCCACCTGCCAGGGTTTGGAATGCTTCTTAAAGTCCCTGCCTCCTGTGATCCGGGGATGGTCCTAGGGCGTAACATCTATGGAAGAGGTACTGGGTCAGGGCAGGTGGGAGGTGGCAATTGGGTTGGGAGGACCTGGGCTAAGAGAGACTCCTGTGCTATGGGGTTGGAGGGACATGGGGGCAGAGGAGCAGGGCTGGGGGTCTTGGGAGATGGGCAAGAGGTATGGAAGGGCCTGGGATTCTGGAGCCATCCCTGGGATTGTAGGCTGGTGGCTGGTCTTGGGTGGGAAAACTTTATGCTGAAATAGAGCCCACCCCAGGAATCAGGGCAAGAGACAAGAAGGCATCTGGAGTAGGCATCAGGTATGGGGGTTGAGTGTGTTGGGATATTTGGGGTCTTTGACTGAGGGAGAGAAGGTGGTGGAAGCTGTGGATTCTGTGAGAATAAGCATTCTCCAAAGCACAGAGAAGAGCCCCATGTAAGAAGGTCTGAGGGTGGGATATGAAGCCCAAGAGGGTAGGGCTCCCAGGCTGAGGAAATGGTTAGAGACTGGCTTAAGCTTTCAAAATTTTGTAAAGGATGCAGATTTAAGGAATCAACTCTGTGGAAGACCTGGCAGTTGTGGTTGGGGGTTCTGCATATTTGTCTAGGGAAAGGCTGAGACAGTGTCTCCAGGGTCTGGTGAAAGGTAACGGGATCTCCAGATTCCCAAAGGGCCAGAGGTCTCCAGGTTGCCCACTGGTTGCTTTCTGTCTTCTCACTCAAGCTTGTGGGTAACCACCTGCCTGCAAGCCTCCAAGCCCGTGCCCCTGGGGGGAGCATAATCTCACAAATGCAATGACCCAAAGCAACAGCAGGCTGCATCAGGCATCAGCCACAACCGTGCTGAGGGGCGCGGTCGCCACCACAACGTCGTTTGGCAGCAAGGAGCCAGTACCAAGTGCCTCACCAATCCCGGGCCTCCTCCTTTAGTGCGGCCCATGCCTGCCCCCTGTGGCTGCCCCCTGCGTGGCACCTGGCTGGGCCCTGGTGTCCCACGAGGAGCCCAAAATCTCAGGGAACCGTGAGTTGGAAGGTGCCTGAGAAGAGCCAGAGGCCCACAGTCCATGAAACCTACACTCTTCGGCTTCTGGGCTGAGGGACATGAACTTATGGGTCCACTCCAAGTCCACCGGCCTCCCCCGTGACTCTCCTCCACCATGGGGCATTATGCCAATGCCACCTCATGGGCTGGGTCATCATCGACCCAAATAATATATGCCAGGACTACTTCATCAAGTGCATCCAGGACATCTGGGTCTGGAGGAGGAGGAGGCTGGGGACTGACACCTCTCGGTCCCAAGGAGGGGGGGACTGAGGAGCCAGATGATGCCGCCCACAGCCGTGTCCCTCCATTGCCCATAGCCAGGAAGCCAAATGATCTCCACTGTATGGACCTCAAACTCTTGTCTAACGACATGTGTGTCAGACATCATGTACAGAGGGTTCTGACTTCATGCTGTGTGCTGGGAACTTGGAGGGCAACAGGGACACCTGCCCGGTGAGCCTACCTCTCCCCCTCAGCCACCTGGCCTGGGGGACGGGACCCAGATTCAGGCCGGGGGTGCGAGGGTTAACCAGGCATCAGTCCCACTGTCCAGCTCTAGCCCTGCCCCCCAGGGCCTCAGGCCTTGCCCTATCCCACACCCCCATCCAGGCACCACCTGCACCTCAGTCTTCCACGTCACAATTCATCCCTTCCTCCAGGCAGCACGTACTTACTGAGCATCTACTGCGTGCCCAACACCAACATAGCCCCTGGGAGACAGCAGTGACCAGACAGAGAGAAGCCCCCCCACTGTGTGAGGGGACACAGACAGAAACAGTGAACGTGACACAGAAGTGACAGTGCATGTTAGGAGGTGCTGGTGCTGTGGGGCAGAAGGAGACATTGTGGGGCCGGGGGAGACAGCCCGTGTGCTGAGGGAGAGGGCAGGGAGGAGGTGGGATTGAACACAGACCCCTGCAGCAGGTGAGGCTGAGCCCAGCGGAACGTGGGGAAAGAGCAGAGAAGAGCAGGTGCAGAGGCCCCGGGGGAAGTGGGCCTGGTGTGTGTGAGGGTCAGCGAGGCCAGTGTGGATGGAGCCCAGTGAGCAAGGGGAGAGGGCGGGAGGTGACACCAGAGGGAAGAAAGGGGCCCATCCTGTGGGGCCTCACCTGGGGGCTCCTCTGAGGGGCCCGGGGGCTGTGGGCAATGCTGAGCAGAAGCAGAATGGGGCCTGAGTTGGGTGTTCACAGGTCCCTCAGGCATCTGTGTGGGGTCAGACCACAAGGGTGAAGGGGGGCAGGGAGGGCCTGGTGTGGAGTGAGGACAGGGGTGGCCAGGGTGGAGTCAGGAAGGGCGAAGGGGTCTACTTCTTATACTTCTAAAGGGAGCCCACAGGGTTTGCTGAGCGACTGGGAGTGAAGAGAGGGGCAGACAAGACCTAGAATGATCTGAATTTTGGCCGTAGTCTCTCAGCTGAGCAGCTTCAAGGAGACGTCTACACTCACAATATTCTACACACACAACACGCAGGTGGGCACCCCAGCCTTTCACCTCCCCAAGGCCCATTTGAGCCCACCGATTTTCCCCAAGCCCGGTCCTCCTCCACCCTTGGGTCTGTAAGTCTCCCACTCCTAATTTCCCCTCCCCCAACCCATCCAACCCCAAGCCTGGCCCCTCCTGCCTCCTGGCTCTCACTGACTGTCCCCTCCTCTGTCCCCTTGCCTCAGCCCAGGTCAGGCCTATTAGCACCTGGTCTCTCACCCCAACCTTCTTCACAGGCCCCCAGCCCCCACTCTCCCCCTCTATCCCATCCCCCTCCTGCCCAGTAGGTCATTCTGAACTCAGAACTGACGTTGCTCCCGGGTGCTCACTTCAGGGCAGCAGTACAAGCCGTGAGCTCTATGACCTTGAGCTCACTCTAAGAACTGCGCTGCAAAAAGTTGTGCCCAACCAGGACGGGGCGGGGCGTGGTCTCTGCGGCTCCTCCGGAAGGACCGGACTGGCCTCAGCTCTGGGGGCTGGGAGGGGGGGGCGGGGCCTAGACTGGATGTTATCTAGGCAGGTCTAGGCTGCGGCTGTGGAATTAAGTTAAATCCCTCTCAGGAGGGGCGCCTGGGTGGCTCAGTCGGTTAAGCGGCTGCCTTCGGCTCAGGTCATGATCCCAGGGTCCTGGGATCGAGTCCCGCATCGGGCTCCCTGCTCAGTGGGGAGCCTGCTTCTCCCTCTCCCTCTGCCTGCCTCTCTGCCTACTTGTACTCTCTCTCTCTAATAAATAAATAAAAATCTTTAAAAAAAAAAAATCTCTCTCAGGAGAGGGCTGGTGGCCTAGCTATGGAGACTTAGCTTGGAGGGATGCTTAGAAGCTGGACAAGAGGACCCAAAGAGTAGGGCAGAGAGTGGAGTCTGTCCGTTGTGAGGGAGACTCCTTCAGTTCTGGGTCCGAATCCCAGCTCAGCCTCTCAGGCAGAGAGTGGGATCAGGCAGGTTGTCTTGGCGCCCATATTCCTCATCCTTGTGGTCCAGGATGGAGATGTCATTGAAGATGCGTGTGGGAGGGAGGGTGGAGCCAGGTTAGCAATGGGGATGGGACCTGATGAAGCAGCTGCTGAAGAGCTCACCTGCCCACCAGTCCTCCTGCTTTGTGCCGCACCAGAGTACCGCTGTCCCCACCACTGTCAACAGCCTGGCGCTGCTCAAGCTGAATGCGGCAACCACCGGCTCCAGCTACATGGACTCCACCAACATCGCCCCAAGTGGACCGGCCCGGGTACCCCCTGCCTTATCTCCGGCTGGGTCTGGAGGAGGAAAAATGAGCCCTATCTTTACGTCTCACTATGTCCCCGTCCTTGACTTTCTCCGCTCTCCTCGTGGTGTGTCCCAAGCCAGTCCCCCAGTGCTGCGGTGTGGCAAGATGCGGGAGGTGACCGAAGAGGTCTGCAAAAGTTGCTGTACCACCCTGCACATTCTGTTCCAGCAGCAGAGGCTGAAAGGCAAAGGGCCCTGCATTTAAGATCTGGGAAAGGCAGGGGAGGAAGGAGGAGACCTGTCCACAGGGAGACAAGAGTGGGGTGGAGAGAAGGAGAGAGTGGATGGAAAGAGACGAAATGTGGAGACACAGGGAGGTAAAACAGAGCAGGAGACAGGCCCCATGCAGAGAGAGGGAGGGAGAAAGAGGAGCTGGGGAACACAGAAGCACACTCCAGTGGGACTGGAGGCGCAAAGAGAACAAAATGGGAGCCGGCGAGACGCGCAGAAAGGAGGGAGGTTGAAGGAAAAGGAGGAAGGAGATGCCCAAATTGAGATGAAGAGAGATGCAGGAAGGGAGGCATTCTGACACAGAGAGGCAGGAAGAAAGAAAGAGAGGGAACCAGAGGGGAGAGAGAGAGAGGGAGAGAGAAAGATGGAGAGAGGCAGGCTGGGGGACCCCCAGAAGAGCAGAAATTGAACTTCAGGACGGAGCAGGCAGAGGGGGCCCCAGGCTGAGACGGCAGCTCCTGGGGAGCGGCTGGGGACGGGGCGGATGGGGGGGGGGGAGGCCTGTCCTGCCCGCCTTTGTCTTTTGTCCTGTTCTGTCTCTCTACTCCTCTTCTCCGTGTCATATTCTCTCTCCCCCAACCCCACTCCCACCAGCTTTGACGTTCTGCTTGACGTTCTGCCTGACTTGGATCTTGGCCCCTCTCCCTCTGTCCCTGAATGACGGCGGGAGCCCTCTGGTCTGGGGTGGAGGGATACTCGCAGGACTTTGTGTCCACGGGAGTCCACCCCTGTGGAAAACCCCAGCACACCAACCAAATACCTACACAAACTTGTGCCCGCTCACTGATTGGATCCAAAAATTCCTGCAGAACAACTAAGGACAAATCCCAGGACGAGTCTCCAACCTCGCCTCTCTGCCGACGCCAAGATCCACCTCCTTGAGTTCCCGAATTCTGCGTGCTTCCCCCAAACCCTCCCCCCCTCAGACCCAGCAGCAGACCTCCCGTGGACAAGCGCACATTGGCGCCACCTAGCGGCGGGAGCCTTCCAGGACAAGAAGAAAAGACGCTACGTTTTCAGTCTCGGTTCCCTCCCGCTCCCCCCAGCACAGAATGAGAAATAAAGTCTCAGAGATAACCTAGTAATCCTAGTCCGTACATGAAGCGTTCTCCCTGCTGGATAGAACACTCTCACGCTAGGGCCCCACACATCTGTTTCTTCTTCCTGGGACTCAGTGTCCCAGGAAGTAAAACGGGAGTCTCCATAAAGGAAAGGTGCCGTATCTGAGAGGTGGACAGACTCGGATTCTTCAAGTCCCCGATCTGCCGCTGCCCGACTGTGTCATCTAAGAAAGACCGTACGAGCACCCCTCCCTATGATTTTGTTCCCAGGGGAAACAGGACTGAAAATGATCTGGGATTACTCAGCACTGATTAAATGCCAGGCACGGGTTTCAGGCACTATTGCCTCAAAACACTCCTATGAGGCAGAAGCAATTATTCTCATCTTACAGATGAGGAAACTGAGGCATAAGGAGGCCAAGTGACTTGCCCAAGTTTGCACAGTATTAGGGGTTGAGGCATGATGCCAACCCAGGCCCCTGGCTTTAGAGTCCACATCTGAATCACATCCTGTGTTAACCAGTCTTTTAAGTGCCAGCCTAATTTTATGATTTACACACCTGTTCCATGCATATTACCTCATCCAACCCAGAGACCATCCCCACCCCTTTTCCACTCCTATCCCACACTGAGACCCTGATAACCAGAGAAATGATGCTTTGCACTCAAGGGGTAACAGGACCACTTGGATCATTCTCTTGCCACCCCCTCCCAACTTCTGCAGCCTGGATGACCTTGAACGACTGGGGCCCTCGCCTCCCCACTGTCTGTTCGCTAGTGAAATGGGGTGAAATTAACGGTGCCCTTAGCTCCTTGGGAAACTCTCTGAGGGGATCCTCTGATTATCTGATTTTAAGGATGAGAATCAGAAGCAGAGAAAGGAAGACACACCAGAATCTCCCAAACTAGCAAGTGGTGAAGTGGGGGGTCTGAGCCCAGGTTCTCTGACTCCAGAGCCTGTACCCGGAAACACCACCTTCAACTGGCCCCACATTGAAGGTGGGGGGGTGAAGGGGAGCCTCAGGCACCAGGAGTCCAGTCCCATTCCAGGGTGGGAGGGACACAGTGACTGTCTCCCTGGGGAAAGGGGTTCAAGATGAGGCTTGTTCAGATGGGGGATCCCAGCCTCAAATGCCTCGCTGAAGGCAGGGCCCTTGTCCAGGGGTGATGCAGAGTCACCACTGAAGGGTTGTGAGCAGGGGAGGAAAGAGGTCAACTCTGAGTGTAGAGAGACCTTCTGAGACCACCTGGTTATGGGTGGGAGGAGACAAAATAGAGGACGGGAGGCTAGAGGCGAGGTTCTAGGAGCAGAGGAGGATGCCTGAGCTGCAGCCAGGCCAAAGGAATGGAGAGAAGGGTTGGAGCTGGAGCTGTAGGAGATAAGGAAAAGGAAGGGACGGGGACAGTGCCTTGGGGGACTGACCACAGGACTGGGTGAACAGTAGAGCTGTCCTTGAGATGGGAAACACGGGAGGAGGAGTTTGGGGAGAGAGAAATGAGTTAGGACAAAGTGAGTAAGAAGGGCCTGAGGACAAGGGAAGCAAGGGCAAAAATGAACTTTTGGGACTTCATCAAGATAAAAAGCTTTTGCACAGCAAAAGAAACAGTCAACAAAACCAAAAGACAACCGACAGAATGGGAGAAGATATTTGCAAATGACATATCAGATAAAGGGCTAGTATCCAAAATCTATAAAGAACTTCTTAAACTCAACACCCAAAGAACAAATGATCCAATCAAGAAATGGGCAGAAGACATGAACAGACATTTTTCCAAAGAAGACATCCAACTGGCCAACACACACATGAAAAAGTGCTCAACATCGCTCGGCATCAGAGAAATCCAAATCAAAACCTCAATGAGATATCACCTCACATCAGTCAGAATGGCTAAAATTAACAAGTCAGGAAACGACAGATGTTGGCAGGGATGCGGAGAAAGGGGAGCCCTCCTACACCGCTGGTGGGAATGCAAGCTGGTGCAGCCACTCTGGAAACAGTATGGAGATTCCTCAAAAAGTTGAAAATAGAGCTACCATACGATCCAGCAATTGCACTACTGGGTATATACCCCAAAGATACAAATGTAGGGATCCAAAGGGGTACATGCACCCCGATGTTTATAGCAGCAATGTCCACAATAGCCAAACTGGAAAGAGCCAAGATGTCCATCGACAGATGAATGGATAAAGAAGATGTGGTATATATATACAATGGAATATTATGCAGCCATCAAAAGGAATGAGATCTTGCCATTTGCAACGACATGGATGGAACTGGAGGGTGTTATGCTGAGCAAAATAAGTCAATCAGAGAAAGACATGTATCATATGACCTCACTGATATGAGGAATTCTTAATCTCAGGAAACAAACTGAGGGTTGCTGGAGTGGTGGGGGGTGGGAGGGATGGGGTAGCTGGGTGATAGACATTGGGGAGGGTAAGTGCTATGGTGAGCGCTGTGAATTGTGCAAGACTGTTGAATCTCAGATCTGTACCTCTGAAACAAATAATACAATATATGTTTAAAAAAAAAGAAGATAGCGGAGGGGAAGAATGAAGGGGGGGAAATCGGAGAGAGAGACGAACCATGAGAGAGGATGGACTCTGAAAAACAAACTGAGGGTTCTAGAGGGGAGGGGGTGGAAGGATGGGTTAGCCTGGTGGTGGGTATTAAAGAGGGTCATTCTGCATGGAGCACTGGGTGTTATACACAAACAATGAATCATGGAACACTACATCAAAAACTAATGATGTATGGTGATTAACATAACAATAAAATTTTTTTAAAAAAAGGGCCTGAGGACATTGGGTGTGGGAGGACGTCCAGGAGCAGGTGGCTGCCCGAGGCTGGAGTTCAAGGTCAGATGAGGGAGACCTGCGCTGTTGGTGGTTGAACCACAGGAATTGAGGAAAGAAAGGCTCCAGGCTTCAGGAAGTGTTCGCAGGAGGAGGAGGAGCAAGGCAGACTCAGGCCGCCTGTGGAGGTGAAGGACAACTGGAAAGAGGCCCAGGAGGATGTGGATGGATAGCCCAGGTCTTCGTGGTCCGAGTGGGCGGGAGGAAGGGCGCTGACGTCACCGCGTCCGGGGCGGGGCAGGGTGCCCTCCCACTGAGCCTGTGAGCCTGGGATGAGCTAGTTGTGAGATCCTTCGGTGTCCCCATCTGTGTCACGGGGATGTTTACAACAACTGCCTGCGTGATTTAGTGGGAGGAACACATGCGATCATGATGGAAAGCGCTTAGCCTGGCATCAGGGAAGCTGTCATGATGATTACCCCAGGGGTTCACCTCCTTCCCCTCATCACCACCCAGGTCCAACAGAGGGAGGTGGCTCCCGGAGTTGAGGCAAACGGGCCAACCAGGTGCTCCAAGAGTCAGAACAATGGATTCCTCTGCACCCTCTGTGTGACCAGTGCCTATGACGCCCCTCTCTGGGCTTCAGTTTTCTCTATATTAAGAAGCCAGGGCGCCTGGGTGGCTCAGTCGTTAAGCGTCTGCCTTCAGCTCAGGTCATAATCTCAGGGTCCGGGGATCGAGCCCCTCATCGGGCTCCCTGCTCAGCCTGGAGCCTGCTTCTCCCTCTCCCCCTCCCCCTGCTTCTGTTCCTTCTCTCGCTGTGTCTTTCTCTGTCAAATAAATAAATAAAATCTTTAAAAGAAGAAGAAGGAAGCCATGGTAACCACTTCACAGGGCTATCAGGAGGATAAATGAGGTTCAAGGTACACAGGAACTGTCCAACTGAAGCTGTGGCCCACTGTGAGGCCTAGAGACTATCAGCACGAATTTGTAGCCAGATAAAGAGGCAAAAGAGTTCTAGAATAGTTTCTAGCCTGGGAATCCAGAATGTCTAAATGTCTGGGGGTTCCAGAACATCTGAAGATCTAGGGTTCTAGAATATGTGGAGGTTCATGGTTCTAGACAATTTTAAACTCTTGGGTTCTAAAGTGCTCGAGGACCTAGACTTCCAGGGTACCTTAGGTTCTAGATACTAGATTCTACAATCTGAAGGTCTGGTATTCTAGAGATTTTGAGGGTCTATCGTTCTAGAATAACTGAGACCCTAAGATTCTGGAATAACTGAGGGTCTGTGGTTCACGAATATCTGAAAGACATCTGGTGGCTTAGATGCCATCATTCTCACATATTATCTGTGGGGAAATCAAGGGCCAAGGACCCGTTGGCATTGGCCACTGATCCCCTAAACAGTCAGCTCTGTTCATGCAGCCCCTTCCCATATAGGTGATGGCTTTTCAGATACTGAGAGGGACCATATTTAAAATAGGTCCCATCCTTCACTGGGTGATCTGAGGTCAGTTCCTCCTGCTCTCTGTGCCTCCTCATTAGTTAAACAAGCCAGGAAAGACTCTAGAAAATTGCTGAGGGCCCTCCTATGGTCCTGAGACACCAGAAGACAACTTCAAATTCCCAAAGCTTTGAGTCATTTTAATAATGATCACCAGAAAGCAGAATCCAGATTTCAAGCACCAAAATGCAGAATCAAGACCACAGGATCCAGATTAAGGATTCCAGTCTCCCAGTGTCTAAATTCATACTACAGAGAAGATTCTAGTAATCTCTGACTCATGGAACTCAGGCCCATATCTCCTAGTCCAGCCTTTTAAATGCACAATGCAGGTTTGAAACTCCAGACTTTACACTCCAAAGCTAATCCATGAAATCTTAAAAGTCTAGACCCAGACTCTAGAATCCAGGCCCCAAAACTCAAAATTCAAAATCTACCATTCATGCTCCAGGCCCCAGGCTTCACACAGCAGATGTGAGGATTTCTGACCTCAAGTCCTAGGTTCCAAACACCAAATTCCAGACTCCTAGTCTGGACTCTAGATTCAAAGGCCTTGGATCTAGAATCCAAGACTAAGACCTGTCACTCAAAGACCAGACTCTAAGATCCAGATTCCAGACCCAAACTCCAGAATTCAGACTCCAAACTCCATACTCTATACTTCAGGTCATAAATGTCTGACTCTAGACCTCCAAACTCACAGTCCAGAGTTGGAGATCCACAACAAAAAGTGTAAAACCCAAGATCCAGAATCTAATACCCAGGATCCAGAGTTAGGAGGCCCAGGCACCCAGATCCAGAATCAGAGATCTGAATCCAGAACCCAAAATCCAAAAGTCGAGATCCAGATCCAGAATCCACTGTCCAAAATCAGAGATCCAAGGTTCAGAATCCAGAACTGAGGGGGTCCAGATCCAGGTCCAGAATCCAAGATTCAGAACCCTACTCCAGGCACAAGAAACATGGCTCTAGATTCCAGTTTCCACACTCTAGACCCCAGATTCCAGGTTCCACGTTACAGACTGTTGGTCCCATCTGTTGATTTCCTCTGATTTGGGGCTCTTGCCCTCCTACATCCTCTCCCTTGAGGAACTGTCCCTGGCAGGGAATTCTTCCTTACAGACTCAGACAAAAGCTTCAACCTAATAAATGCTCATTAGGCCTTGTCCCCCACCCCACTAGCTACCTAGGCTTTCCCGCCTGTAAACCTGACTCTCAGCCACCTCCCACCCCACCCTACCCCCTAGACCTGGGTGGGGCCAGGAGCTTATAAATTCAGGTATTCGGGTGCCTGCTCCCCTTCTCTGGTATCCAAGCTGCCCCAGATGAAGCTGGAGGATCTGGAGGGTGTGAGATCTTTGAGACAAGAGCCGGGGGTGGGGGGATTGAGAGACACCCAGGGAGACACAGGTCTGCCCTGGTCTAGGGGAGACACTGGATGCCCTGGTTCCAGGGAGCAGACATGCACTGCCCTGAGGGACTTGAGTTTCAAGGGCACCTGTGTAGGTCCATGTGTCCTTTACTGAGGCCTCAAGTTGGACCTGAACCAAGAAAATGTCCTGGAGATGCAAGAAGGAGCTGCAGCGGGGGAGGGGATGAAGTGAATAAGGAGGATGTCCCCGAAAGCGTTTGTATCAGAGCCAAGAACAAGGTCAGGAGTTATCAGGGGTTCAGGTCAGCTCAGCTCAACCTCCCCAGGTGTCCCAGGTGCCAGGCTCCAGGCTGGGCAATGCTGGGGACACAGAGACGACCTTTCCTGAGTGTTCCTGGGAATCTGTGATGTGATGGAGGCACACCAGGGGCTGTGAGGCCCAGAAAAGATACCTGTTAGGTCTCAGGGCCTCCCAGAAGAGGTGGGAGCTGAGCTGTGGAGGGCAAATATGAATTTGGAAGATGAGGGGAGCTGGGGCCTCCCATGGACTGGACCCTTCACCAGGAATCCAGTGTCCAGTCAGGCCAGGCCTGCCCACAGCAAATTCTCAGTCTGGTGGGGGAGGCAGACACCACTTACTGGAGATGGTCAGAAAATCCCTCAAGGAGGAAGTGGACCCTGAAGGGAATAGCATACCTGGGAGGAGGAACAGCCTGAGCAAAGGCATGGAGACATGGAATCACAGGAAGGAAAATGGGAGAATCAGCTGTGTCTAGAAGGGCAAGGTCATGAGAGATCCGGTCAGAGGGGCTGGTAGAAGGGGAGAAACCACTCATATCCTCGAAAGTGAGGTTGAGGAGCTAGGACTTTACCCTGGGGGTGCTGGGGATCCATGAGGGCTATAAGCAGCAGTGGGACATGGTCAACTCTGGGTGTGGAAAGACCATGCAGGGCCATGTAGGGGAACAGGCTGGGGGAGTGGGAACTTGACTGGGGGACAGATGGCAAGGGTGGGGGGTGGTGGGCACCCAGGAGCCCAGGTAGGAGGCTGGGGTAGGGTCTGGGGGAAAATGTATTCTGAGCCAGAGTCTGGAGCATGGAGAGAGATCCAGGAGCAAGTGGGATGGTGCTGGGATCTGACAGGCTGTGGGGGCACCTGAGGGTTTGTTCTGGTGCCTGGAGGAACAACCCTCAGAGATGGAGAACCTGGGGGAGGGTGGGGGAGGGGGAGAGCAGTCTGTGGCGGGGGTGGGGGCACAAAGATGGTGGAAGAAATTTCTCAAGCGGCAGGTGGGATGAGTTTGTGTCTGGAGGGATCCAGGTTGAGGCACAAGTGTCCCACCTCACCCCGGTTCACTCTCTCCCCTCCCCAGACTTCAACAGAACCCTCGTCCCTGCTCTGCAATGTGGCTTCTCCTCACCTTCTCCTTCCTGCTGATGTCTGCAGGTGAGGTGGGCCCAGGTCAGGTCTGGGTCCATGGGAATGTGGTGCCCCTCCCCCACATCAGGAACAAATCCAGGCCCTGCAGTCTTCCACTACCCCCCATTCCCCCTCCCCGAGTCCTCACCCTACCCCAAGACCGTCAGAGGCCTGGGGCTGCTCTAGAGTCCCCATGCCAACTAGGGCCTTTTGCTGCTCCTGACAACAAGAACACAGACCTGAGTTCGAGTTCTGGGGCTGCCCTTTCCTTGCTGTGTGGCCTTGAGGAAATTACTTCACCTCTCTCTACCTAGAGTGCCTTCTCTAGAAGACAGCACTTACCTATGACGGTAGTGGTGAGGTTTCAATAGCATAATGTAGATAAAGCTCATAATAAGCCTTCAAACAAGTGTTAAGAGGCCAAGAACACAGACTTCTGGGCTCGAATTCCAACTCACCATGTTCTGGTTACTTAACATCTCTGTGGCTCGGGATCCCCAACTGGACCACGGAGATAACAGCAGATGCCTCCAGGGTTGTGAAGATTGAATCTGGTCCCGTGGGTGAGGCACTAGAAGGTACTTGGTCCAGGGCAGTGCCCTGTAAGGACGTGTTGGCATTGCTGAGTGCTGGGTGTATGCCAGACACTCACGTGGATATAGGCCAGAGCTCACCTAATTCTCAAAACATCTCTATGGGGTGAGCTCTACTGGCCTCATCTGACAGGTGAAGGGGCTGAGGCCGGAGGAGAGTGGCCACTAGGTCAAGGTGACCCTGGGAGGCAGGAAAACTCCAGCCCATGTTCAGCTACCACCCATGGAGAATTTAACTGTAACCTGATGCCTCGCCTCTGGGGGCCCCTTGAAGCTCCCCCCTGCTGCCAGCCTTCCCTCAGGCTTTCTCTGTGCTCTCTCCTCCCTGCCTCCCGCCTGCCCACTGCACCCAGCCAGGGCCTCCACCCTCCTCCGGCTTGTACTGGCCAGGGGCAGCCTCAATGCCCAGCTGTTCAGCCCGAACCCTCTGTCCTTCTTTGCAGGACAACAACCCCACCCTTCCCTGTTAAGCCCCCTGTCCACCACATCCGCATTCCCCCAACCTTGCCAGGGCCCTTGGCCCAGTTCCTGACCCTGGCAGGCAGAGGATGGGCATTTGGTCTGGCTGCGCAAATTCCCTTCCCAGGGTGGGTGTCTGTGTGCCTTGCTGTGACCTTCAGGGGTCATATCCCCATTGCCCAGTAGCGGATCATGGTCTTATAACCTTGAAATATCCCTGTTTATATCCTTGTGCATGGTGCAGTGCGTGCGTGTGTGTGTGTTTGTGTGTGTTTGTGTGCGTGTGTGTGTGTGGTGGGTTTTCAAAGCCCTGTGTGTCCACATCCTGCCCACATATGTGAACTGGGTTCCCTATGTGAAACACAATGAGTGATTTTGAACACCAGGTGACTGACTGGGGGGCTCATCTAGAGATGGGAAAATATGTCCTGTCCTATGTCTCTGGCTATGTTTTTGACCTTGGATGCCTAGCCCTGTGTCCATTGTTTCCCTGGGGTCTGATCTAGTGGGTCCACATCTGAGTGTTGGCTCTCTGGGTTCATGTCTCTTACTCTGGATCCCCACAGTGACTTGAAGACGAATCACAATTTTGACCTTGACTATCTTCATCTGAGCCCGATCATATATCTGACTGACTTTGGCTAAATTTCTGTCCAGAACCTAAATATCTACATGTATCTCTGCATAAATAAATCTATGTGTCATTTGTTTAAAATAACTAGTCTTTTTTTTTTTTAAAGATTTTATTTATTTATTTGAGAGAGAGAGAATGAGAGAGAGCACATGAGAGGGGGGAGGGTCAGAGGGAGAAGCAGACTCCCCGCTGAGCAGGGAGCCCGATGCGGGACTCGATCCAGGGACTCCAGGATCATGACCCGAGCTGAAGGCAGTTGCTTAACCAACTGAGCCACCCAGGCGCCCTAAAATAACTAGTCTTTATTAAGCAACTATAATAAGCCAGACATCATAGACACACACACTCAGGCACACATAATGTTATTTAATCCTTACAACAATCCCATTTTACAGATGAAGAGACGTAGGCCCAGAGAGGTCAAATAATTTGCTCAGACGCTCACAGATAACATGTTTGGACCCAGGGGCTTTACTCTAACATTCCAGATTCAACCACTATACTTAGACTCGTGTCTGTGAACAAGTCTTTGGAGGCCTGAGTGTATATGTATGTCTCTCCCCGTGTACCCTTATTAAGGACCCCACCTTCTTGTCCAGTCCCTGTGCATTAGTGGGCAAGTCTGTGACTGGTATATTCAGACCCACACTGCAGACTGTAAGTTTATTTTTTTAAAGATTTTATTTATTTATTTATTTGACAGAGAGAGAGAGACAGTGAGAGAGGGAACACAAGCAGGGGGAGTGGGAGAGGGAGAAGCAGGCTCCCCACTGAGCAGGGAGCCCGATGCGGGGCTCGATCCCAGGACCCTGGGATCATGACCCGCACTGACAGCAGACACTTAACCAACTGCGCCCCTGGAGACTGTAAATTTAGGTGTGAGCTTCTATGTGCAAATCAGTGTCTGTGGATGTGTGTGTGTGTGCTCACATATATATCTCTATATATATATATCTATATATATCTATGAATGTCTGTGCTGTGATTCTTGAAACTGCAACCCAAGTATATACAAGTGAATTTCAGCTTAAAGTGCTCTCTCCCTCAGTTCCTAAGTTTGGAAGACTGGTTGTGCCTATGTTTGCCCATGACCTTGTGTGGCCACATCTGCAATTGCCTGAGATGTCCAGACTCTGGAGCCAAGACTGCGTGTCGTACATATCGAGTGGCCACATCCTTTTGATGTCTGTGACAGCTTGGCGATGACCTTGAATGGCTGGTTCCAAGTGGCCATCTCTCTGGCCCTGTATCCAGTGTCCCTGTCTTCACTCCTAATCTCAGAGGACTTCTTGACTTCTGGTCCTTTCCCACCTCCCTGCTCTCTCAGAATCCTGTAGTAAACGGGTGAGGGCCAAGGGGAGGGGGACAGCTCTGGAGAAAACAAGCAGCAGTTGTAAAAGCCGGAGAGAAGGCTGTGCTAAAAATTCAAGGACAGGGACGTCCTAAGAGATTGGGGGCAAGCAGAAGTGAAAAATACATAGTATGGGCAAGGTGCAGGCAAGGTGTAGGGCCCAAGGAAAGGGAATCTGTCCTCAGGGACTCTCCTCTGCCCCCTCCCCCAGCAGCCCAGGACGACAAGATGCCGGGAGGTGAGGAGTGTGAGCCCCACTCCCAGCCGTGGCAAGTGGCCTTATTTGAGCGTGGGCGCTTCAACTGCGGTGCTTCTCTCATTTCCGCACACTGGGTGCTGTCTGCAGCCCACTGCCAAACCCGGTATGAAGACAGGGCTCTAAGTCCTGAGGGGCATGGCGGCAAAAGTCTACGGATCTGAGAATCTTGGATCCTGAGGAGGAAAGAGCAGGAGCCTGGGGGTTGAGGGGTTGAGTTCGGGGTGGGTGCACCTCCTTGGTCCCTGAGGGGCAGCGGCTGGAGCTATCACTGGCTTCGGCGCCTTGGGCAGAGGGTAATGGCATCTCCAGACGCCCGCAGGGTGGGGGGACCCCAGCTCGCCGCTCTTTGATCTTTCTGCCTACCCCTCGCTCCGCTTGCGGGTGATCACCGGCCCCGCACAGCTTCCTGAGAGTGCGCCTGGGCGAGCACAACCTGCGCAAGCGCGATGGCCCCGAGCAGCTGCGGACTGTGGCTCGCATCCTCCCGCACCCGGGCTACGAAGCACGCAGCCATCGCCACGACATCATGCTGCTCCGTCTAACCCGGCCCGCGCGCCTGTCCCCGCAAGTGCGCCCCGTGGCGCTGCCCACGCGTTGCCCCCAACCGGGTGAGGCCTGCGTGGTGTCTGGCTGGGGCCTGGTGTCTGATGACAAGCCTGGGACCAAAGGGAGCACAGAGTCACAAGGTGCGTGAAAGGATGGTGCTGGGTGTCAGGCCTCCAGGGACCCTATTCTCCAGGGCTCTTGCGCGAAGAAGACAAGGGCCTGAAAATACGGATTCTCTCCAAGTCCACTGTCTTCCCCAGTGAGTCTCCCGGATACGCTGCATTGTGCCAACATCAGTGTTATCCCGGCCACATCTTGTAACAAGGACTACCCAGGGCGCCTGATGGCCTCTATGGTGTGTGCAGGAGTAGAGGGCAGAGGCATGGATTCCTGTGAGGTCAGAGCCATGGGGTAGGGGGACAGGTTTGGGAGTTGGGATGGGATCAGGTTGTGCTTGTTTTGGGCCAGAAAAGATGCTAGGGATAGGTCTGGGGATGGGGAAGGAAGAGCAGTTAGAATGGGGATGAGGTTGGAGATGGATTGGGTTGTGCTTGGGGTGCACGATTTGGTGGTTGGCTTGGAATGGCCTGGGTTTGAGTTAAGAACAGGAATGGGCTTGGGGCACCTGGGTCGCTCAGTCGGTTAAGCGTCTACCTTCGGTTCAGGTCATGATCTCAGGGTCCTGGGATCCAGCCCGATGCCTGGCTCCCTGCTCAGCGGGGCATCTGCTTCTCCCTCTCCCTCTGGCCCTCTGCTCGTGCTCTCTCTCTCTCAAATAAATAAAATATTTTTTTAAAAAAAGAATAGGTGGGCACCTGGGTGGTTCAGTCAGTTAAGCAGCTGCCTTCGGCTCAGGTCATGATCCCAGGGTCCTGGGATGGAGTCTCGCATCAGGCTCTCTGCTCAGTGGAGAGCCTGCTTCTCCTTCTCCCTCTGCCTGCTTCTCTGCCTACTTGTTTTTTTTTTTTAAAGATTTTATTTATTTGACAGAGAGAAACACAGTGAGAGAGGGAACACAAGCAGGGGGAGTGGGAGAGGGAGAAGCAGGCTCCCCACTGAGCAGAGAGCCCGATGTGGGGCTCGATCCCAGGACCCCGGGATCATGACCCGAGCCGAAGGCAGACACCCAACAACTGAGCCACCCAGGCGCCCCTTCTCTGCCTACTTGTACTCTCTCTCTATCTCTCTGTCAAATAAATAAATAAAATCTTTATTAAAAAAAAAAACAGGAATGGGCTTGGTTTAATTTTTTTTTTAAGATGTATTCATTTATTTTAGGGAGAGAGAGAGAGCACGAGGTGGGAAAGGGGCAGAGCGAGAGGGAGAGAGAGAATCTTGAGCAGACTCCCTGCTAAGTACGGAGCCTGCAGCCTGGAGCCCTATGTGGGGCTCCATCTCAGGACCCTGAGCCGAAATCAAGGGTCAGACGCTTAACCGACTGAGCCACCCCAGCACCCAAACCAAACCAAACCAGTGCCCCTGGTTTGATTTTAGATGGAAAATATGTTGGGTTGAATTGGGGATAGGGCAAACTTTGTCTAGGATATGAAAGACATGATGACTGGGATTGGTTGTGTTGGCAGTGAGGATGGGAGTAGGTCTGGTTTGATTCCAAATGGGGAAGATGTAGGTGTTTGATTGGGTTGGGGTTACATGGGAAGGATAGAACATGGGTTGGCCGAGTTGTATTGACTTGTGTTGGGTTGGATTGGTTTGGGTTAAACTGGGTTGTATTGAGTTGAGTTGGGGTGGGATTGCATGGGGTGGGGTTGGATTGGATTTTGATTGAGGTTGTGAATGGTGATTGGGATAGGGATGGGGGCACCGGGATCCAGAAATTTCCCATTCACACTTTCCCTTCTTCCCACAGGGTGACTCCGGGGGACCCCTAGTCTGTGGGGGAGTCCTGCAGGGCATTGTGTCCTGGGGTGATGTCCCCTGTGATGCTACAATGAAGCCTGGAGTCTATACCAAAGTCTGCAGCTACTTGGAGTGGATTAAGGAAACCATGAAGAAGAACTGACCATTTTGGTCTACCACCTATGTCTCTGACTGAACGGAAGCTCCCAGAGCTGACCAGCAGCTGACCTGACCTGGGACAGTGTTGGGCCATCCCTCAAGACCTCATTTGTCCAAGGCACAGATGTTAGCCAAGGACTTGTCCCGTCTCAGGCCAGAGCCGGTGCTCAAGGTCACCTGTTTAAACCCCGAGATAACAAGAGTGCTGATGCAAGTTTCTCTGTAGGAGTTTCTGTGACTTTCTTCTGGGGATGAAGGGAAGTGGGAGCCAGAGACTGGTTGGGGACCCAGAGCTACTGTATATTGTTCCTTTTCGCCCACTGCCCCAATACCTAGGTGAAGAGAAATGGCTTGAAGTAGGGCTCTCTTCATTCACATATGCATAGGATCAGCTGTGTAATCTTGAGGAAAAGACCCAATGCCCCTCAGCTTCGGTTTCCCCATCTGTAAAACAGAGATCATCATACTGCTTACCTCACAGGGTTGTAAGAATTAAATAAGGAGGCTCATATGAACTGATTCAAATAGTGCCTGGCACTGGGGAAATATATCTCTGGACCCCAGTGAAAAGACCCAGCACACACTAGATGATCAAGAATGACCTCATTGTCGGGCGCCTGGGTGGCTCAGTTGGTTAAGCGACTGCCTTCGGCTCAGGTCATGATCCTGGAGTCCCGGGATCGAGTCCCGCATCGGGCTCCCTGCTCGGCAGGGAGTCTGCTTCTCCCTCTGACCCTCCTCCCTCTCATGCTCTCTGTCTCTCATTCTCTCTCTCTCTCTCAAATAAATAAATAAAATCTTTAAAAAAAAAAAAAAAGAATGACCTCATTGTCTTCGCGATTTAGTTGTGGGCTTCCTGGTAGCCAGGCAAAAAGGCAAATGTTCTCCTTTCCTTAGGCACATACAGTGGAGGCTGAGTTATCCTGCGACCTACTTTGATTTTACTGAAGAACCAAGGGAGGGTGTCAGGGGCCTATGAATTTAACACTGAGGCTGCAGAAATCTGCTTCCCAATTCTCAACAGAGATCCCCCCCAAATGTGATCTTCAAGGTCACCCAATGTTGAACTACATGAACCTGGCTCCTGAGACCTAAATATTTTACTGGGGGAAGGGAAATTAGAATTTGTGGAAAGGATGCTCTTGATGGTGGAAGGCAGATTGTCTGGAATTCGTGGGACTTTGGAGGACATAACCTTGAGTATCCAGATCTGGGGAACAAGGAGTAGGTGTGGGGTATAATGGGATCCCAGCATTGTTTGGGGGCAGGGGGACATTGGATTTTGAAATGCTAGGGAACTTATTCAGGGAGACCACTGAAACTTCATATTTCTGGATCTGGGGGCACTAGGACTGTGGTAACCACCACAATTTTATTTGGAGAGAAACAATAGATTGGGGCCTAGATCCTGAGTTCGGGAGTGCCAGAGTCAGGGTGTTCTGAAAGCCAAAGCTATGTTTCGGAGACAGCTGAAGCTGGGAGACTGGCATTTTGGCTCCAAGTGGTGCAGGGAGAAAGGAATCAGAGCCCCACTGCTGGTGTTTGAGGGTGCACTGAGTCCTTGGGGTTCCAGTATATGGGGCTTTGTATTGGAGGTCAGTGATTCCTCCACTCTCCTCTTTCTTCTCCCACTCACCCCCGCACACCTCCCCTCATTGTCTCTGTCTCCCTGAGCAGGGGCCCAGGAGCTCCAGGCCCTGCCCTGTCTGGCCTCAGGCCCCAGGAATGCTTCCAGCACAATCAGGGCCCACAGAATAACAGGTGCTCGCTCTCCCGCCCTTTCCGCAGCTCTGGGGTGGGAGGAGGTGTCCAGCCCCCAGGCAGCAGGGGCAGGGCCTTGGCCAGCATCTGGGTGCCAGCAGGGCAGGGCTGGGGCTGGGGAGGGGGGAGTGAGGGCTTTAAAACACTCCTTGGTGAGGCTTCCAAGCTCCGAGCTCACCACCAGCCTGCCCGTGGTCACCATGTGGTTCCTGGTTCTGTGCCTTGCCCTGTCCCTGGCAGGGACTGGTGAGACAGTGGGGAAGATGTGGGGTGGGGGAGTGGGCCCGACTCTCATGCTTCCCTCACCCCCCATAACTTCTTCCTATCCCACAGTCCACCCCAGACCCAGGTCCCAGGCTCTCTCCCAGGCCCCTAAAGTCCTACTTCAGCCCCTCCTCCTGGTCACAGTCCTCATTCTTGCAATCGGTCCCTGCTCCCTCCCAGGAACCCCCAGAACTTTCTCTTCTTCCCCACTCAGACTCCTGCCCCTCACCAAAGAGGCCAAGCCTGGGCCATCTCTGTCTCTCTCTTTGGGGGACTCCAACTCTTCCAAGGAGTGCTCCCAATCCCAGCAGACCCTGGGACCCTGATCACCCCCACCCACCCCCTTGTTCTCTATGGCTCTGTCTCCTGAGTCCCCAAATCCTTCTACACCCTGGTGATTTTTCCCATCTGGCTGTCAGCTCTCAACTGGGTCCTCTAGTCCCTGACATCTGGTTCCCTCTAAATCTTCCCAGGACCCCCAAATTCCATCAGACACCTACGCTTCTCCCCAAACAGACTTTCTGGGCTGTGACTCCAGGTGGGCCCACCCATCCGGTATGAGGGTCCTACAAATGTCTCTTCTTTACCCAACTCTTTGACCCTGAACCCTGATGCAGCATCCCCCTTTTTTCCCTGAGGAAGAACACCCAGAACACCCAACTATAGGTTCCTTTCCTTGTGTAATTTCCTTCCTCCCCATGTTCCAGCCCTCCCCAAGTGAATCCCTCCTGTATGGCTCTGGTTTTCTGGGCTTCTCTCCAGGATCCCAAATACCTTCACACCCCGCTGTCCTGCCCTACCTCCCCCAGTACTCCAGCATATGATTCTAAAACTCCACATCAAGTGGGTCCTCCCTGCATTCCTACAGCTGCTTGGCCCCAGTGTGCCTCCATCTTCATTCCTGTCCGGCACCACCCCCGAGAGAACCCCAGATCCCTCCAGTATCCTCAGACTGTGAACCCCATCTCCATGAGAATCACCCAATCCCAGAAGAACTGTCATCCAGCTCTGCCTCCCCCTGAGCCCCCTCCCAGTCCTGACCCCAACTCCAGTTCCACGGCCTCACCCCTCTTACAAAGCCATTCCTGTTCAAGGACCCCAGACCCCCAGAGGACCTTCTCCCAGCCCCAGTCAAGGGACCTCAAGTTACACACAGACTCCTCAGCCCAGATGCTATTCTTGGCCTCTCAGACCGACTTCCCCTGCATCTTTAAAGAACCCCAAAACCCAACCTAGACCCGAACCAATTCTTCAGCCTGGGATCCCTGTAACCCCCCCAAATCCTTCCTTCCCAGCTTTTGAGCCACTCTCTAGGGGCCCTATATTCTCTGTTTCTAGAATCTTTTTTCCCTCTCAGAACTTACAATTTTCTGTTCCCCAGGCCAAGACCCCAAATCACCCCCTTATCACCCAATCCCCATGCCACATGCTACTCACACGCTGCCTTCTTGTCTCCTGCCTGATCCCTGTGGTTGGCTCTGTTCTCAGCATAGTCTCCCCACCCAGGACCCACACCAACCCATAATCCCAAGGATGGCTCCAGAATTCCAGAAACTTCCCACACCCCTTGCCCATCTCCCCAGACCCCCAGCCCTGCTCCTCTGCCCCCATGTCCCTCCAACCCAACATTACAGCTCCCTCTTCTAGCCCAGGACCCCTGGCCCTGCTGCCGCCTCCCACCTGCCCTGACCCAGCACCCCTTCCGCAGGAGCCGCGCCCCCCATCCAGTCCCGGATCATAGGAGGCTGGGACTGTGAGCAGAATTCCCAACCCTGGCAGGCAGCTCTGTACCATTACAGCAAGTTCCAGTGTGGGGGTGTCCTGGTGAACCCACAGTGGGTGCTCACAGCTGCCCACTGCATAAACGAGTGAGTGGGGGCAGGGCGTGTGGGAAGGGGGTGTCTGTGCTCCCACAGGAATGAACAACTGGGCACCGACCCTGGGTTCACCTCAGGGGAGGCTGGGGGACTGAGGGAAACAGATGGTACTGGTCTGGGTCCCATGGAGAGTGGCAGGGACAACCCCAGGGAAGCCCTCCCATGGCAGCCTGTGTCTCTGTCTCTCCGTGTAACTGTGTCTCTGTGTCTCTCAGTAACTGGCTCTGTTATGTGTCTGTCTATCTGAGTATGATTTATCCCTGTCTCTCTCTCTCTGTTTGGTCTCGGTGTCTCTGTGTGTCTCCCTGTGTCTGTCCACCTCTGGGTCCCTCTGCTGCCTCCCTGTCACTGTAGGTCTCACCCTCCATCTCTCTGCCCCATCTCTCTCTCTCTCTCTCTCTGGGTCTCTGCCTCACTCCCTCTCCCCCATCGCTGCTGAGCACCGCCAGGATGGGACTGAGGGGGACCCCCAGAGAAAAAGAAGGGATTATCCTGAGATGTATGTGTGAGAGGGCTTCTCATGTGCCCAGTCCCTCTGTCCAGGACAATGATGCTCTGCAGGGGACACAGGGAAAGGCTGGTTTCAGCTGGAGCCTGGTGGGGGCCCTGGAGGAAGGAGGAGGAGAAAGAGGAGGAGGAAGGGGGAGAAAGTCTGGGGAGGGAGGTGGAGCAGACCTTGGGCTGGGGGCCAGGCCAGCGGCTGCTGGGGAGCCAGCCCCACAACCCCTGCTGCAGCTGAGCTGGTCCCAGGCCCCCTCCCTGCTCCTCCCATCCTCCCTCCCTGTTCTCCCTCCCCGTTCTCTCAGGCTGGGCCCCACCCCCACCGCCTGCACTCCTCACTCTCTCCCTTTGCTTCCTGGCCCTGTCTCACTGAGCCTGCTGCGCCTTCTTCTCCCTTTCTGTTCCTTCCCTCCTGCTCCTTCCCTCCCAGGGACTCTTTCTTCTGTCTCTCTCTCCTTTGTGCTCTGTCTCTCACTGTCCTCCCTCTGCCTCTCATCCACTCTCCCTTTGTGCTCTCTGTTTTTCAGGCTCCCTGTCTTTGACCTTGTCACATCCTTCTGTCACTCACTGTCTTTTCTTCATAGCTCTTTATCTTCCCAACTGTCTCTCCCTCCAAGGTTACTCCTTGTTTCTGTCTTTGGGACGCTCCCTGGCCCCATCTCCCTTTCCCCCTCCTCTCTCCTCATTCCCTGGGGCCCCCTCTCTCCCCAGCAATTACCAGCTCTGGCTGGGTCGCCACAACCTGTTCGAGCATGAAGACACAGCCCAGTTTGTCCAGGTCAGTCGTAGCTTCCCACACCCTGAATTCAAGCTGAACCTCCTAAAGAACCATACCCAGCGCCCCGGAGAGGACTATAGCCATGACCTCATGCTGCTGCGCCTGGCAGAGCCCGCCCAGATTACAGATGCTGTGAGGGTCCTGGACCTGCCCACCCAGGAACCCCAACTGGGGAGCACCTGCTATGCCTCTGGCTGGGGCAGCATTGAACCAGATAAGTGTACGCGGGGGGCTAGACCATGCAGCCTGGAGCCCAGACACTTGGGTGTAGGGAGGAGGGGGCTGGGGACTGGACTCAGGGTCTGAGTGAGGAGGGGCTGAGGAGTCACCGGGGGTCTGGTCACAGCCCTTTTAATCTCTGGTCTGTAGTCATATACCCAGACGATCTCCAGTGTGTGGACCTCAAACTCCTGTCCAATGATGTATGTGCCAAAGCCCACTCCCAGAAGGTGACAGAGTTCATGCTGTGTGCTGGACACTTGGAGGGCGGCAAGGACACCTGTGCGGTGAGCCAGCCGTCCCCCCACCCCCACCCCCAGGCCTCCAGGTGCTGGGGGAGGGGACTCAGGTTCTGGACTGCTGTTGAGAGCTAACCAGGCATCCGTCTCCACTGCTGCCCAACTCCAGCTTCTCCCAACCGAGTCTCAGCGCCCTCCCCCCTGCCCCCTTTCCTTCCCACACCCTCATCCTGGTATCCCACGGATCTCCCTCCTCCACATCAAAGTTCACCTCTGTTGGAATCCCGACGCCCTCTGGCAGTGGACTCTGGAGAGAACTGTGTCTTTTCCCGGAGCACTGTGTGCGCTCTGTGAGCCCAGGTGTTAGAGCTGGTGCTCCACAGGCGGAACCGGGGACCTTGCTGACCTTTCTTTTGCTCTCCCCTTTGTGCTGCAGGGTGACTCGGGGGGTCCACTGATCTGCGATGGTGTGCTTCAAGGAATCACATCCTGGGGCCACATCCCATGTGGCAGCCCCAATATGCCCGCGGTCTACACCAAAGTGATCTCGCACCTGGAGTGGATCAAGGAGACCATGACAGCCAATTCCTGAATGCCCCCACCATGTTCTCTACCCCAGTAAAATCGAATACGCATCAAATTCGCATCACATTTCGTGTCCTCTGGCCTTCCAGACGCTGGGAACCTGGAAGCTGGGAATCCACCCAGCCCAGTCTAGAATCCTCTACAGCCCTCCCAGGCTCCCGGCAGGAGGCGTGCACGAATGAGCTAGGGAAAAGGAAGGAGCAGAAACAGGTGTGTAGATAAACCGGCAGAGAGAAGCTCAGACCCCAAAGGGCAAGCAAGGCAGGGACTCGATACCGGTTCACACGTTTGGACCCGACCCTGCTCTAGGGGAGAGGACGCAACGGAGGGTCGGACTTAAAGGTTGTGAGGCGCCCACGTTTTATTGTGTCGGAAACATCAGTAAGGGGGGGGGCGGGTAGGAAATGTTATCACAAGCCGCGCCTTTCGGGGGAGAGGCTGGTTCCCCAGAACCGCGTAGCTACATCAAATACTGGGCAGTTCAGTGTCCCGCCGGGGGCGTCACTGGATATCCAGGGGCGGGACTCGCCCTCGGAAGGGGAGGAGTTCCCAAGTTGGAGTGCAACTTCGGGGCGTGGCCTGAGAGGGCTAGCTTACGGAAAAGCTTACGGGGCGGTGTCGCACTGTAGGGGTGGGGGCAGGATGAGGAGTCAGCGGGCGGGAACAGAGCTGCAAAGGGTAAACCCTAGCTCGAGGGTTGGGGCATGTTCCTTGGGAGTGGGGCCTCGAAGGGAGGTCTAATCTCGGGCACGTGGCCACGATGAAGGGGACGGGCCCGGTATCTGACTGCGGTCACTGGTCAGTATCCTGAGAAGCTCGGGTGCTACTGCTTCGAGAGGCTTGAGGGGGTGAGTGCATTGGGCAGGTCCACGGTGTGCTTCTGGTCGGCGGCGGACTGTTCTTGGGACATGCGTCTCGTGGTGTTCTGCTGCCAGGCCCACCGACGATCCTCACCCGCCGCTCCTTAAAGGACGTCCTTTTGCTCCACATGCCCACATGGTTTAAGTAGCTCAGAGCTCCTGCGGGCGGGAGGGCTAGGGGGCCGTTGAACTCCGAGCCCCGCCCTAGGCCCCGCCCCATCCCTCGAGGGCGCCTCCCCTCGGCTCCGCCCCTATCCGGCCCCAGGCCCGCCTCCAGTTTTCCCCGGGCTCCGCCCCCTGCCCTGCCGAGGCACCGCCCCTTCCTCCCGAGGCACCGCCCTCACCGGCCCACAGCATCAAGGCGCCGGCAGCCCAGCACAGGTAGGTGGTCACCAGGTAGGATACCTGTGGCCTCGGGCGCAACGTCTCGCAGTTGACTACAAAGAGTGTCAGACTGAGAACAATCAGGAGCCCTGCACTGGGGTGGGGCCAGAGATGGACACAAGGCTGGACAGGGACCCCAGGACCCCCCAGAAAAGAGAAGAGAGACACACGGCCTCTCCTCTCCCACTCTCCGCGACGAGCCATTGTGTGTGCGCGCGCGCACACACACATACACTCCCGTGACAGACAGAAAGATACCCTGACGGAAGTGTAAAGAAGGAGAGGGGAAACAGGGAGGAGAGAGAGATACCCGCTACAGTCACCCCGACTGCGAAAGATAAAGTAGAATTGAGATGCACACAGAAAGAGTGGGGCAGAGACCCCAACTGCCGTTCAAAGACCGACCCAGCAGATAGCACCTCTTACCCCAAGCCGACACTTACCAATGCTGAAGCTGAGAGAACTGAAGACAAGGTCAATCTTAGTTAGGCGTCGGAAGACTGGCCGGAAGGAGAGGCCCATGGTGGGGAGGAGGATGAGACACAGGGTCAGGGCCAGCATCATGAAGCCCATGCTCATATGGATGAGAACTAGGGGGAGAAGAGGAAGTGCTCCAGAGTCATCCCCAGACACTCTCCAAGGTCATCCTCCAATCTCATCCCACTGACATCCCCATGAGCAGCCCAATGGACACCCCCAAAGTTTGGCAACAGACACCCCCACGCCCATCACCTAAGTTCCTTCCTAGAAACCCCAAAATGACTCTCACTCTCACAAAGTCACCCAGGCACCTGTAAAGTCAAAATCATCCCCAATTATACCCTCAAATTTGTCCCAAATCACCCCCCCCCACCTACCCAAAAGTCAACCCCAGAACGCTCATAATCAACTCCACCCATACAGATGACCCCTGAGTTACCCCCACTCACATCCTCAAAGTCACCCCACAGAATCATCTCAGCCATTTCTAGAGTCATCCCCACAGACACCTCCAAAGTCATCCCACTCATACTCCCAAAAGGCATCCCACAGCAACTCACATTAATACCCTCAGTATCACACTCAGACACTCCCAATAGCACCCTCAAAATTATCCAAGACACTTTAGTCACCCATAGTCTCCAAAATCACCCTACTTCTGCTAAAGTCTCTCCCATTCACATCCCAAGGTCTCCTAGTTATCCCATTTACACTCCCAGAACCTCCTGAATATCACCTCCATTCACATCCCAGAGCCCCCCACAGACATTCTCCAAATCACCCACCTTGACCCCCAGAGCATATACAGATATGTACACACAAGAAAAACTTCCAAATACCCTAAAACCACATAATCCCACTCAGTCTGAGTTGCTATTTATCCAATATACGTTTCAAAACAAGAATTTTGGCTCCTTCTGAGAATTACATCTCCTTTTAGCCCTTCCCTACTTTGCCCACTTTTGAACAGTGCAAGACGGTTTCAGCCAAATAAGCTAAGACTCCATCTACTTTGTTTCTGGCAAACTGTGTATCTCTAACACGTAACCAGAAACCTAACCAGAAAGAAAGCTTGGTCATATATACAGAATAGCAAGAGTCCTCTGGGGATCAATCACAAAATCCTGGTTGAGGACTTATGATATGCTTTGCCTTCTGGGGCCATAAAAATAGTCATGACTCTGGCTGAACCAATCACAGTGTCCCATACCACAGGCCATGGTGATTGGCCCAAAGATGGGCACATGACCAAAGCCAACTAATCAAGCTCTGCTCTGGGATTTCTCTCTCTCTCTCTCTCTCTCTCTTTTCTTTTCTTTTCTTTTTTTTAGATTTTATTTATTTATTTGAGAGAGAGATAAAGAGCACAAGCAGGGGGAGTGGCATGCAGAGGGAGAAGCAGACTCCCTGCCAAGCAAGCACCCTGGGATCATGACCTGAGCCAAAGGCAGATGCTTAACCAACTGAGCCACCCAGGCGCCCCTGGGACTTTTTCTAACTGAAGCTGTCAAGAGCGCTCTTTCCTCTAGTCAAGAGAATTATGAGCCTGGGGCTGTCTGAGCCTTGGACCCAGTCTCATGAGGGCAGGAGATCTGATAGAGTAAAACTAAGAAAGAAAAGCAGACAAGAGGACAGGAGAAAGAGTTGAGATGACATTCAAGTCCCTGGCTCTTGTCATCCCAGAGACTGGAGTACCTGTGGTTTGGTCAGAAGTAGACATTTGTGGTGTAAGCCTCAAAGTCCATTTCCTACTCTCATCCCCAGTAGGGAATAATTGGCTTATGCCAATCAATGCATTGCATTGCTCTGCTGCTATATTTGTTTTGGGGTGCTCATGTGACCCAGCCACACAAGACTTTTGTAGGAACTTTTTGTGTTCTTTTTCCTGCCAGACTTGAGGCCACATTGTTAGTATTTCTGCCAGTTGTCTGTCTGTCTGCTCTCAGATCCATTCCCCACCCTTCCCTGTTCTGTATTGCAAGGACTACATTTCTGAGCCTCCTTTGCTCATTGGCTTATCAGTATGTTTGGCTTATGGGCAGCACCAGCAGAAGACTAGCTCTGGAAGGAGAGGACAAGCCAGTGTATTTATTTCCCTCTCCCCAACCCCCACCTCAGCTGGTGTCTTTATTAGCAGTAGCTGCATTTTTTTTTTCCTGTGATTCTAGTCACCTCTAAGCAAATCCCACCATGAGTCTATGCCTTCCAGATGGCTCCAGCTTCCAGGCTCTGGTAAGACCACCACCTCCCTTTCTTCTGTCCCTATATTTACCCCCTCTGAAGCATCTAGAATGATTTATTTTCCTAACTAGATCCTGACTTATCACTATGTGGAGCCTTGAGAATGAGGCCAATTTAAGTACCCAAGAAAGAGACAGATAGTAATGTCTGATGCTCTCACTTGGACTCTTGAATTCAGCCATGCCTGAAAGCATTCCTATTCCCACTCTTTTTCATTTAGGTGAGACCATAAACTCCTTCACTCAAGCTATTTCAAGTCAGAGTTTCTGTTACTTATGATCCCAAAGATTCCTGACTAATTCAAATCCTTTCTGTAAGTTGGCAAGGAGCACAGGATTCAATGCTGCCTGCATACCACACACTAAAATCACAGTCAAACCCTAACACACACACACACACACACACACACACACACACACACAACCAGAATTGCATTTTCACCAAAAATCTAGAGGGAGAAGAACTCCCCAAAGCTGAGAAGCAATTGGTAAAATCTCAGAGGCAAAAGTGGGGAAATTAGAACATAAAAATTCTAAGTTTCTACACCTTAAAAAAAGCCCTCATAACCTATATGTTATGTCTTTATGCCAACCATAAAGCATTGTACATTCTTAGCATTCAATAAATGATGATTTACTTTTAAAAAGAGAGCTGTAATACTGCCTTGTGTGTTTTTTAAGTGATAAACATATACATTATATAGAGAGACATACTTATATGTGTGGGTGTGTATGTATGTGTTTGTAGATAAACATAGCTATATTCTCATATGTGCAGAAAATAAGACTAGAAGAACACACAAGAGCTTAAAAACGGCTTAGTAGCATCAGTTGCCCCCAGGAAGGGGAATGGGTGGGATGGGAGACAGAAATGCGAGGGAGACTCTTGCACTTGTTAAAATGTTGAACTGTGTAAATATATTGCCTGTTCAAATAAAAGTAACCTAAATTTTAAAATAAAAAAAAACTTTAGGGGCACCTGGGTGGCTCGGTCGTTAAGCGTCTGCCTTCGGCTCAGGTCATGATCCCAGGATCCTGGGATCGAGCCCCGCATCGGGCTCCCTGCTCAGTGGGAAGCCTGCTTCTACCTCTCCCACTCCCCCTGCTTGTGTTCCCTCTCTCACTGTGTCTCTCTCTCAAATAAATAATAAAATCTTTTAAAAAAACTTTAAAATCACCCAAAGTGGTGATTAACATAACAATAAAAATAAAATCACCCAAAGGTAATGTGTTAGAGCAAAAGGGGAATGAAATGAACATTCACCACTCTTTTTTGTCTTCCCAGCACCTCTGAACACCAGTCCACATTTGGAGAATTTTCCCCAACATATGCATCCACACTTTCCAGGAAGGAAACCAGCCTCCCATAGAGGTAAGACCTCAGCACATGACAAGGCTCCGCCAATAAAGAGCCACACTAGACTTGGAATCAGCAGCTAAGAGTGGGCATGGACTCTATTCTGGTAGGTGTGGCCACAGCCACCTCCAGGGTCCCAGGGCAGCAGAGAAAGAGGTTCCCCAGTGGAGTCCAGGCCTGGAGAGACTGGGGTGCACAGAGCAAGTTGCAGTGTGTGCATCCAACCAGCCAGTCCTCCGGGGGCTCTTTGGGCACGGTCCTGATCACTTGGCGCCTGGAGCCCAATTCTCTGGCCCTGCAGGGATTCTGCAAACTCCCCAACATCCTGTATAAATCTATTTTCTGCTTAAACTAGCTTTAATTGTTTTCTGTTGCTTGTCATGAGAATCCTGACTTCTCTAGGGAGTGTATATCAAAGTCTTTGAAAGTCTCCTCAGCTCTTCTGAAGGACTGCTATTCCACGCTTGGGAATCTACCCCCCAGGGTAACTGTGCTCCAGTAAAGTACCATCAATATGGAAGGAAGTAGGGAACCATTGTTTTTGTCCACCCAGCATCCATTCCCATTCTTCTGGCAACAACAGCTTGACTTTGTTCAGAGGAACTCTCTGCCCACCTTTGGTCCTTGTGCTTCTGACAGAAATGACCCCTCCATTGACTCGTAAGAAAAGCGTGTGATCCAGACCCAGCTAATCACAGCAAGACATCTCCCTGACCACAGCAACTGGGTGCAGAGAGGAGAGAGAAATCCCAGGGAAGTAAATCTGATCCTATCAGAGCTAATACTGAGATCTTTGTTTGAGGGCTACAGAAGACAACTTACTCTCTTTTCCGCCATGGTTGTTCACAGAAAGGACAGAATCTGGGTGCTGATGATGGGCCCCATTACCACTGCCTAGGCATAGCTTGCCTACGAGGAAGCCTTCACAGAGAGGTGGCAAGAGACAGATTCCCTAATGACACCCTTTAAGTGCCTGGATCCAGCAGTACCTGAACCTGGAATAGATCTATGCCTCTGTACTTTTCCATAACTTGAAACCATATTTGTCTTACTTACATCAACTTGAGCTTGGGAGGTATACACGAAAGAGATATCCGAAATAAATAAATAAGAATAATATCACAGAATGTTCTGGAAGTTTCATAAACTTATTTGAGATCTGAAACGAAGGTAGGTGCATTGGCTGGAAAAAAAAAAATCCCTTATAATAATAATAGCTAAAGCTGGTGTAGTGCTTAATATGAGCCAGGCACTGTTTTAATTCCTCTGCTTGTTTTAACTTGCTAATTCTTCAAACAATGCATGAATAGAGACCACTACCACTACCATTTTAGAAATGAGGAAACTGAGCCACAGAGAGGCCAAAGAAGGTGCCCAAGATCACCCAGCCAACAAGTGATTGAGCCAGGATCCAAACCCAGGCACTCTGACTCCAGGTTCTGGGTTGTCTCCTGTTGCAGTGTTCAAAATCACTGGAAACACACAGAGACCTACAAGGAAGCAAAATGTTTCTGAAGGAGCTGGAAATCATCTTTTTTTTAATCGTCTTTTTAAAAAAAAACAACAACACTGTTTTAAAAAATGAGGGAGAGGGGCGCCTGGGTGGTTCAGTCATTTGAACGTCTGATTCTAGGTTTCAGCTCAGGTCAGGATCTCCGGGTCCTGAGATCAAGCCCCACCTCAGGCTCAGCGCAGAGTCTGCTTGGGACTCTCTCTGCCTCTCCCTCTGCCCCTCCCCCCTGCTCTCTCTCTCTCGCTCTCTCTCTCTCGCTCTCAAATAAATAAATAAATCTTTTTTTTTTAAAGTGAGGGAGAGAATGAGGGCATCTTTAGCCATCTAATGATGAGGCAGATTGGTTTTCGGTCAATTTTAGGGCTCTTCCCATGCACCAGGACAGTCCTGTTTCCCTGTTTCCTCAAAAGCTCTATGTAACTCCAGGAGACTCCTTCACAAGGCCTTCAGAGAATCTCCAGAGACCCTCCTGAGAATTCCAAACATTCCCCCCAAGAACATCCAAAGAGATTCCCCCAGAGATTCCTGCCCCTGATAACCTCCTGAGACACCCCCTCCTTCGAGGATCCCATAGCCTGTCCAGGCTCCTACTGACCGGTGACTTGGCCCAGGCTGGCACACTTGTGCTTTCTGCAGTCTGTCCAGATGCCCAGGTAGCCAGTATAAGAGCCCTGCAAGTAGGCCAGACGTCCATCTGCCACGCTGAGCACCATCAGGGTTGCAAGGATGTTGAAGACGAGAGACCAGCCCCGCAGGATGAACTTGCGGTCCCCATCCCAGGAAGAGACCACGTCGGCTGGGAAAGAAGAGAGTTCTGGGGGCCAGGATCCACCTGCAACCCACTGCTGCATGCTAGTCTCCATTTCTGACCACGGCCACATCTCCATCCCCACCCAGACCTTGCCTTTTACCCCATTTTCAACCCCCCTCCTCCAGCCATCTCCCCACCCCCACCCAAACCCCAATACCCACCTCTGCCCCATCTCTGATTCCAAATGCATCCTCATTCTCATCTCTAACCCTAATGCCCACCTCAGCCCCCATCCACAACCCCATTCGAAGCCCAAACCTACTTGTTTTATCTCCAACCCCATCCTCCAGTTCCTGTTCCCCAAACCCCAGCTCCATCACTGCTCTCAACCTCATCCCCTTATCTAGACCCCTGTCACAAATCCCAATCCAGGACACGTACAGCTACTACAGAGGCTCCAAAGTGTGTTCACGAGGCTGAGACCCATGGTGTCGCCTACACCCCACATTCACCACGCCCCTGTGATCCTGCAACCTTCCCAACATGCAGGGACTCCTATCCCCACTCCCTTGCTCACTCACCTCCAGCCACACTAGACTTCACAGGGTCCCACTCACACTGAGAGCTTTCCTACCTCAGCACCTCCACACACAGTTCAGGCTGCTCCTTCTGCCTGGAACACTCTTCTTCCACCCGTGCCCAGAATGCCCTAACCACCCTCCCATGCCCCTCCTTCCACATCTCCTTTCCTGAGCCACCCAGCCCAGCCCAGCCTCAATTCTTGGGTGAGGTCACCCACCAAATGCTCCCACAGTGCGACGTGCAACTTGTCTTCACTGGTATCCCACAGACTTGTGATTCCCCTTGTTTCACTACTTTTTTCCCTATCAGTCTTCCCCAATGGACCTCCTTGAGGATAGGGAACAAATCTCTTCTGGTTCCCACTGCGCCCTCATCAGCTGGTATAGAGCTTTTGCTATTTGTTCAATGAAAAGGGTCATGACTGAATGCAAGAATAAATGAACTGGTGGGGGCATCCATGGTATCTAGTTAGAGTAATACCTTCCTGTCCTTCTGTGGCACCTCTCAATGTGGATTTCAGAAGAAGTTGGATATACAGGTCTTGGACTTGGGAAGGAGCTCGGCGCGGGGCGGGGGGGGGGGACAAAGTTACTTGGAGCATCAAAATCAACATCTGTGAAGTGTAAAAAACTCCAACAGGTTTTGATTACAATGGGTTCCATGTGCTTTTACATGTTATTAACCCACTTCATCCTTAAGAAAACCCTCTAAAGTATCATTATCTCCTTGGACAAATGAGGAAGCTAAGGCGCAGAGGAGTTGGATATTCATGTGATTAAAGACATGAAAGTTTGTGGATTTTTCTTTTTACTTTCTTTCTTTCTTTCTTTTCCCCCCCAAAAGGTTACCACAAAAGCCAAAAGGAGGGATGGGGGAAAGGCAAGTTTGAAATATCTCCACTCCTGGGCGCCTGGGTGGCTCAGTTGGTTAAGCAACTGCCTTCGGCTCAGGTCATGATCCTGGAGTCCCTGGATCGAGTCCCGCATCGGGCTCCCGGCTCAGTGGGGAGCCTGCTTCTCCCTCTGACCCTATCCCCTCTCATGCTGTTTCTCTCTCTCTCTCTCAAATAAATAAATAAATAAAATCTTAAAAAAAAAAAAAGAAAAAGAAATATCTCCACTCCTGACTGACAAGGCTGCACACACTCGGAGTACCTGCATTCCCACTAACCTCTTTTGAGCCCTTCTCAAGCTGTGGCTCTTCTGCCTCCCCTCCCAAGCCCGGACTGCAGGTCTCTGAGGGCAGTGAATGGGTCCAACCTTCTCTCGGTCCCCAAGGCCTCAGGAGAAAGTAAAGAAAGACAGAGACAGAGGAGAAAGAGAGCAAGGAGAGACACCGAACTTGAAAAGGGAATACAAGGAGGAAATTAATTCAGGGAAGGCCCTGGGAGTGGGGCGGGATAGGGGCAGGTAGGAGGAGGGACTTACAAATTCGGATCTCAAGCCCTCCAGAAACTGTAAGAACTGACCTCAGAGTTGCTGGTGCCCTAGTGCTGTCTCAGCCCTGCCCAGCCCTGACCCTACTCTGGCCCCTCTCTGATTCTGCTCTGTCTGGTCACTCCCTCCCCACTGCCCCCCACCCCTGCCCAGTCCTGACATCTCTCAGACCCATCCATGACCTCTTCTTGACCCAATCCTGACCCTGCCCATATCCCACATGGAACCCACCCTGACCCAACCTCAGCCCAGCCCCCATGTCACTCACACAGGGTAGAGTATGAATCCATGGCCAACTTCCTAACCTCCCAGAATCTCTCCAACTGTCATGGAACCTCCCCCCCTGCCCCCAGCTGCAGGCCAGACTGAAGCCCTGAGGCCTGCCCCTGGACAGCAGGAGAGACCAGAGAACACAGAAGAAGGGTCAGAGAGATCCAAACCACAAAGGACAGAGCCTGAACCTGGGAAAGAGACCAAGAGACCCCTAGGTGGCCATGAAGGTGCTTGGAAGGAGGGGCTAAAGCAGTTGGCAGGCTGTTTAGTTCATCTGGGAACTGGCCTTGCTCTGCATTTCCACATGTCCCAGAGGCCCCAACCTCACCACAAGAGCACCCAGCCAGATGTCCTTCCAGCAGCTCCCGGTAATACCCAAAAGGAGACCCCAAGCTCTCCGTCCATTCTCCACAGTCACCGGGTCAGCACCCAAGAACCCCTGCCCACTCTCCATAATCGCCAGGTCAGCATCCAAGAGCCCCTGCCCATTATCCACAATCGCCGGGTCAGCATCCAAGAATCCCCACTGGTCAGCAGTCGCTGGGGCAGTATCCAAGACACACCGTCCATTATCAACAGTCGCCGGGTCAGTACTGAGAACACACCAGCCATTACTGGCAGTCGCCGGGTCAGTATCCAAGATGCACCATCAGTTACCTACAGTCGCCGTTTCAATACCCGAGATGTTCCACCCATTTTCCAAACTCGCTACTTCAGCATTCAAAATTCTCCGTTAATTACTCACAACTCCCTGACCAATATAGAGTCAGTTACCTACAGCAGCAGTCAAGCCAGTAGCAATAACCGTCGGCCAACAAGCTGGAGTCCACGCTCAAGTATTCAAGGCCTCACATCACCAATCCGGGCCAAAGTCGATGTCCCCCCTTCAATTACTCACAGCCCCACGGCCAGTATCGAAAGGGTCGATTCAACCATCTGGACCTCGCAGGAGAGTTTCAGAGGCTCTGTGGACAGCGCCCAATTCAACCAAAGTACTCTCGACAACAATATCCAGAGCATACAGTCAAGCAGATCCAATGAGATCAATTCTGGCGGGTGAGAGGCAGGGGTCCAGGCAGTGGGCCAGGTTCTGGGCTAGAATTCTGGGGGAGGGGCAGCACTCAAAGGTCAGGGACCAGAACTAAAACCAATATACTGGAGGCTGGAGGTTGGACCCAGGTGTGGCAGGAAGCTGAATCTGAAGGTTGGCTCTGGGTGGTGCTTGGCATAAAGGCTGGATCTGTGATTGATTCAACCTAGGAATGGAATGTAGGGGTGGCAGGGTCTGGAAGCTAGATCTGGAGGCAAGGGAGCCTAGAGGCCGAATGTGGGTGAGCAGGTTCTAGAGGCAGGACCTGGGGGATACAGGGCATGGAGGATCGACATAGAGACAAGAAAGTCTGAAGGCTAGACTGCATGGGACAGGGTCTGGCAGATGGACCTGGGGTGGCTGAGCTGGGTGGCTGGACTCAGTGCTGACACTGGTGGTGGGCAATCTGCTACAGGTTTCAGAACAAGGGTAGACACAGCCATTCACAGCTGCCCATAGGCTGGCGGCTGCTGCATGGAGCCAAGAAGATCAGCCGCCAGCTGAGCCTAGCACTGAGCCTGGTTGGCATGATGATCATCGGTCTCATCTCTCTGGGCCAGCCCTGGATCCACTTCCAGGTGCCACTCAGACCTCCTGGCCACCCTGATGGCTCCTTGACCATCCCCATCAACACCATCCTCTTTGTGCAGTGCCCTGACATCTCCTGCCTACATGAGTACGACCAGAATGCTTGTAAGGCCTGCTCTATACTCACCATTTGTGGGACTCATCCCTCCTCTTTGTCCCAGGGACCCTTCTCTGCCTTCCCTGGGAGGGTCTTCCCTTCTCTTGATAGTTCTCACTACCCCCCAGATAGTCATCCCTTCCCCCAGATGATCCTTACTGCCTCAGAACCATCCTCATTGCCCTATGCCCATCTTCACCTCCATGACTCCCAACCTCACAGTCCTCATAACCCTAGGATCTTACACATTATCCTGAGGTTTTTTCACCCCAGGGAACATGCCCTCATAACACAGACCTGGTTCCTCAATGCTCATCCCACCTCTCCCTGCCCAATAACCTGTTCTCATTGACCCAGAGGTGTTCCCTCCATGCTAAAGGCATCTGCCTTAATATCCCTTCTCTAGAGCCCAATTTCAATTTTCTTAAAATGAGGATGAAGAATCTGCAAGGGAGAGGGTTCATGAATACTCCCAACCTCACTGGGGACCCTCTCCCCCATGCTCAGGGCCCAAGTGCCTCTTTTAGTGTTCCTGGTTTTCTTCCTTCCCCAGATTTGTTGGACTTTGCCTGGGCCTTTTTCCTCCTTGCCAGCATCGCCAGCTTCTGCCTCTGCATTTTACTCATAAACATCGTCTTCTTCACCAGCTCCAACTTGCCCTTGCTGGACTTCTCCAATGTCATCATCAGCATCCTGGCAGGCACGGCACTGAGCTTTTTCCCTCTGGAACCGAGGCGAGAAGTACCTTGCCTAGCGCCCATCGTAATATCCAGTCCCCTCCCCCACCACATTCCAATCCCATCCCCATCCTCACTTTCATCACCAATCCCAATCCTGTGTCCCTCCAAATCTCCAATCCATCCCCATAAAAAATATGAACTTCCAACACAACCCCATCTCTAGCCCCAATACCAGCTTCCACTTCGCCTCCCATCTCTATCACCAACAAATCTCAAACTCACCCATTTCCCCCTTGGGGATGCCCATCCCCATCCCAAACTGCATTCCAATTCTATCTACTTTTCAATCTCCAAACCATCCCCATCACCATCTCCAACCCCTTTCCAAATCTCAACACCCAATTCAACCCCATACCTAACCCTCCTCAACACTCGTTCCAAACTCAACCCAACCCTATCACCTGTGAACCTCATTTCAAACTCAACCACAACCCACCCCCAACCCCATCCTCCATCCTTATCACTTAAACTTCAACCTCTACCCAATTACCCATTTCCAGTTCCAACCCCATCCCAAATCCTGTCTCACCACCACCACCTTCTCTGATTGTGTTCAAGCTACTTAGTCTTTCTGAGCCAGTTTTCTCATCTGTAGGATGGAGATAAAATTTCCTACCACATGAAGGTGTAGTGAGGATTGAATTAGAAAATGTTGGTACTTGATGGTAGCTATTTAACTTTGCCCAAGTCCTTACCATGATAATTCTCCCACCTGACTCAAATAACTCAAAGTTGATACTCTGATTAGAATAGTCTAGTTTAAAAAGAAGAAAGAAGGGGGAGGAGGAGGAGGAGGGTCTAGTTTTCCATTTGCGTGCCAAATACACTTTTTAGAAAAGGAGGTGGGGCACCATTTTAATTTGGAAATGAAGGATATTATGTTCCTGTCATTTGTAGTAATTGACTACAACTTTTATTTGTATCAGGAAAACATTCTTAGAGAGTGATAGCAAAGCCAAGAATAGGAAACACTCAACTTCCTGTTTCCTTGTGTGCAAAAAGTATTTATCCAATTTGTCTGGTAGCTCTTCCCAATTGTTGAAATATAAGGTACAAAGGGTAGAAAACACCTCAGTTTTATGTCATCTAATATAAGACATTTTTCGACAAAAAAAAAAAAAACATTTCTGCCCATTCCTTTTAATTAAATGGAAAACACCTCCTATATTATCTTTCAATACATAAATTTAAAAATTACCCAGGACTTCAGTACCCAAAATTTTAAAAGTTGAAATATCCAGAATGAGTGGGTTTCTTGTTCCCTTCTTCAGAGAAGCCCAAAATTAAAGACCCAATACAATGATCACAATCAAGCTCAATTCTGGGCTCACTGTGTGTCAGGAAATGTGCCAGTCTCAACAACTCCTCATGATAGCCCAAGGAGATGAGTTCTATGATTACATGCACTTTACAGAGGAGGGAAATGAGGCTCAGAGAGATGGAGTGGTTGCCCTAAGGTGGGAGGGAGAGGCAGGACAAGAGCTCTGGTCTGTTGGCCCCAAAGCCTATGGTTTTAGACACCACCATGGCCTGGTTAAAGACTAAGACTTGTGCTTCCAATGTGCTCTACCATGACATTGGGAAGGAACTTCCTTTCCCACCTGTGCACAGAGGTACAGGGAGGCGACAGAAAGAGGGAGAATACTGAGCAAGGGGTAGGCAGCCACACAACTATGGGCAGGGGTCTGCACACACCTGATGCTCAGCTTCCTAATACCTGTACTCATGCAGGGACCAGCATCATCTTGGGTATCCTGTTCTACCTGATGCAGGCCAGTGGGTACCTGCAGGAAGGCATGACCTACAGGCTGGGGAACAGCTTCTACCTGGCATGGATCGGTGTCTTTCTCTTCCTGATGACTGGTCTGGGCTTGGATGGGGTTTGGTTTGGGCATGGGTTTTCAGGAAGACAGACAGGGACTGAGTGGGATAGAGTTTGGGATGGGGATGGGTTGTGGACAGGCCTAGATAAGATGGGATAGCGGTGGGAAACAAGATTGGGGAGATGAGGGTGGGGATGGGTGGGCATAGGGCTGGATGTGGGGATGGGGTTGGGTTTGGGTTTGGAAATGGATTGGGGACAGCGTAGGGGTGTGATTGGGCTTGGGGAGGGAATTGGGATCAGGGGTGAGCTGTGAACCCTGCTTCTCACTCCCTCTGCTCTCTTCCTTCTCCAGGTTTCTTTTCCTATCTGAACTACATGAATTTCTGGTCCATCCTGGCGCTCCAAGCCATCTGGACTTAGGACATGGGAATGACTCCAACTCTCCAGGCCTGTTCCCATGGTTCCCTGCCAAGTACCTGACAACCCTGCTCTCTAGTTGAGAGTCTTGCCCTTTTCAGTCCCCTCTGAATCCCCCCACTCAGATTAATAATTAGTATATTTAAATAATCTGTATTTTTTGCCCAGAATATTCTCTTAGCTCAGTACGTCGTTAAGGGTTCTGTGGAAATGCCATCTCTCCATGGGCCCATCCCTTGGGCCCTCTGGGGTAGAGGGATAGGTAAGGGAAGGAACTCAGGAGAAAGAGATGAAAGGCACAAGGTCAACAAAGGGACTGAGCCAGCGGTTCCTGGCATACATACAGATGGTGCCAATCAATATTTGTTGAGTAGCTGAGTCTCTCCAGGCCCTCAAGCCTTTATCTTTTACTTTCATGACCCCCAGTAATGTGCCCCTTCTGAGGCAAATTCTCCCTGCACCTACACTTCGCCTCCTGCCTTTGCCAGCAACCCTTATCACCACTTCCTCTTCTCCCCTAAAGGTCCCCCGACACAGGACTGTTCTTTTCAAAAATTATCTGTTTATTTCTCTACCTATCTTTAAGGCTGTTCGATGTAGCATATTTTTGCTATTAGAGTCATTTGCTGAGCAGGGCAGGGTTGAAACTCGAGTACAAATTTTATCTTCTTGCCTGGGTCCCCCTGCAGGGTCTTGACCTGGGGGTCCCCTCTACCTCCCTCTCGCACAGTGGTTAAGCTGGAAGGGTTGAGTCTCGGCTCTGCCACTTTATTGGCTCTGTGACCTGTGTCCAGGTGTTGAACTATCGGGTCTGTTTCCTCATCTGTAAAATGGGGGCAATGATAGTACTTCAACCTAGATGGAGTTTAACGTAACACCTAGTCCATAGTTTGTGCTCTTTAAGGGTTGCTAAAATAATCCTGCCCCTTCTCCCCCACAAAAGGTTCTCAAATTTCTTCTTCATCTTTAATGAAAATTGAGCTGCAACTATGTGGCAGACACTAGATCGATAGCAGTGATCAAACTAGACACAAATCCTTGTTTTTATGGCTTGACATTTTGGCAGCGGGGCAAAAATATATGCCCACAAACAAAGAGATATGTTAGGGATAAATGCTATGAGGAAAAATAAAGGAGGGGAAGAGAGACGGGTCTGGGAAGGAGTGGGGGCTCCCTGCCAAGGTGACATCTGAGCAGACACATGACTGAAGAGAGGGGAGCCATGGGGAGAGATTGGGGGACAGGATTCCTGGCAGAGGGAACAGCAAGTGCAAAGGTCCTGAGGTACAAATGTCCTTCCTTGGCAGGTTCCAAGAAGACTAGGGAAGCCAAAGTGCTAATGCAGCCTGAGCAAGGGAGAGGGGGGCAGGGGCAGAGTGGGAACAGGGGCCAGGTCACTCTGGGCTTTGTGGGCCACGGTGAGGGCTTTGCTTTACTCTGAGTGAGGCAAAAGCCAGTGAAGGAAATGTCTCATTTTCTTTTTAACAGAAGGGTATAGGTCTCTTACTTCAGACCATAAGCTTCATGGGAGGCATCTCCTCACTAGAAGTAAGAAAACAATCCACATGACAAGGGAGACCAGCTAAACAATGTGTGTTCCACTCACAGAAGGGAATACTTTGCCACTGTTTAAGGAATGAAGTCACTCTGTAGGTACTGATGGAGGGGAAGACTATTTATGGGACAAAGTGGAGTGGGGGGGGGCGGAGCATACGTGTATGCGTGTGTATAGCCATAAAGTAAAAAGTCTACACCACATCGACAGTGGCGACTCTGGTGAGTGGGTCTGAAGTGGAGAAGTTTCATTTTTTATCTTCGGAAAAAAAAAAAAGTTTACAATCATGTCAGTTGAAAGACACTCCTTAGAGCTCTGATCCTACCAAGAATCCAAGCCCCCAGGTCTTAGACCGGGAGGGGGGGTGAGGGCAGGAGATCCAGCCCTCGCTCAGCCCAGGAGTCCTGGCCCCCAGCCCCCTCCTCCCTTAGATCCAGAAGGCCAGCCTTCCAGCCCCCGCGTCCAGGCACCGACCCCTCCTCTAGCTGCTCGGGACCGGCCTCTCATTCTGCGCCACGCGAGCACCGCTCCAGAACGCCCCCTGTCAATCTCCGCGCTGGCCCCGCCCCCACCCTGCGCCTGGACTCCGTCTGGCTCGGCCCCGCCTCTAGCCCCACCCTCTCGCCGCTGCCGCGCTGGCAATTCCACTTGCCTCGGGTCTGGCTCCGTCCTCATTCGGGGTCCTGCCCCTTTTCAGCCCGCCTTTGGTGCTGTCCTCAGAATAGCCTGACGCTCATGACAGGACAACGGGGCCCGATATCCCACTGCTCCTTTTATCCGACCCCAGCGACAACATCGTATGGTCTGTTCAGGAAGATTTTAGCGAGAACAGGCATTATTCGCTTCCCCAAGCGCCAAAGTTGGGTTCCCGACACCGGCGCGCGTGCTGGGGGCCTCGGGGCGGAGCCCGGGCTGGCGCGTGCGGCGGGGCCCCTGCGAGCGGCGCGCACTATAAAGTGGGACGCGGGGCCACGCGCGCACGCTGTGGAGAGCGTGAGGGCTGGGTGAGCTCTTCTCGGCTTTTTGGCTCCATTGCGTTCGCGCGGCTGGGCGTTGGGATCTGGGTCGCTCTTGTCATGAGGTGCCCCGGGGCTGCGGCGGGGCGGCCAGGTCGTCGCGTGGACGGGGTCAGGGCCCTTGGTGAGACCCCGGCGTGCTCTCCGACGCGGGGCGGGCACCCTTTGGAAAGGGCGCTCGGGCTGGGGAGGACTCCCGCCGCCGGAGCGAAGGAGGGCTTCCAGAGCTAGCGCGCCTTTGCACCGCAGGCCGGCTGCGCCATCTCTGCTTCCCACGTCGCAGGCCTCCGCCATCTTGTCCATTTTTCTTGGGGGGCTGGGGGGGGGTCTGTCTTTGTGGAGAGCGCGTGTGACACTGAGTTTTTCTTTCTGAGGTTTCCCACTCCCGTGCTAGCTACACGTGTCTTCCTTAGGCATTCGCTGTTGTTTTTTCGATTGCACGTGGCTGGCATTTTATACAACCTAGAACAGAGGTTATGGGGGGGGCGGATAGAGGCAGGATCTCAGGGCTTTCTAAGGAATGAGGGGGGAGCGGAGTCTCGAAATGAATTACTGGGTTGTTTCTGAGAACCACGTGGGTGTTCTTTTAGATGAAAGCAGATGGGGCCTTTGTTTCCCCCAGGAATCATTCTGATACGGTCCCTGCAGATATCAGAGTTTTGTGTTCATTCCATGCATCAGTTTTGTGAAACGTTACTTCTGGGCTAATTGGTCCTTGGGGTCTTGGACATCCATCCGTTTCCTGATTGCCGAGGAGACCCAGCCCCGGGGCAGCTGGCTGATTTTCTTTCTGCCCACCACGACCCAGCAAGAATCCCCTCTCGCTGAGTTTCTTCTCTCTTCCGGCAGCCCCCTGGAAAATCTTTGATCCTAACTGTGGCCGTGTCACGAGAGAGAGGATTTTTCTCCTCCATTCATCACTGGCGCGCCCTCTGTCGCTATGTCCGATGTGTTCCTTTCACTTTTTATCATTAAAATCCTCAAGTGTGCTGGGAACTCGACAGAAGTTTAAGTTGTAACATTTTGCCATGGTTGCTTGCTTCCTGTTTTGAAGGCATGTTTTTAATTTCATCGAAAATAGGTAACACTTTATTGTATTTGTGGTTCCGGAGTCCTCTCCAAAATGTCTTCCTCAGCTGATTTACTCCAAAATGGTGCAGTAAAGGCTCTCTGGTCATTGCATATGCTGCTTATATCTTAGGGGTTTTTTTTCTAGACTAGCTCCCTCCTTTTATCTGCCAGTAGGTTCTTCCAAGGGATAGATGTGTATCCTAGCAGCTTTCACTGTTTCGGGTTACTAACAAGTATAGCCAATGCTGAAAATCTGTAAAACTGGGCAAGGGCTGATAGACACTGGGGTTTCTCCGTGTAGTGGGTTTGAGGACAGTCCCCTGTGGACCTGTGACACTGGGGAGGGTGGGGTATCAGTGATGTCTCATGGGAGACATCACTGGGGGGCTTTCATACCTTCCTGGTGGGTTTTGTGTTTCCCAGTCTCTTAAGTGCAGTTAATTTGGCCTCTGTTCCTGAAGGTGAGTGGCCTTGGGATCTGGTTGCAGTGGGGACCAGGGCTCCCATGATGTCCAGCACTGGGCTCCGATCACCCCTGAGGATGCAGTGCTCTTCCAGGACCTTTGACACCTGGGGATCTGAGAGGCCCTGGTTTTGATGTCTCTGGATCCCCCCCCACCACCACCAGACTGTTTTCTTTCTCCACCCTCACCACGTCCTTCCTGTGTTACAGGTGTATCTTCAAGCTGAGGGACCACTTACTATGACCCCACATTGGTGAGAACCCTTGCTTCCAGTCCCTGACCCACACGCTTCCCCCCCATCTAAAATACCTTCATTTGGGGTGACTTCACATCAGATATCTGGTGTGCCAACGTTTGGGGGGGGATGTACATGCAATTCCCTTTTCATTTATAGCAGTGGGAATGTAGCCAGAATGGGCCTGGGTCCAAATCCCAGCTCTGCTGTTCATGGGCTTGGAGAACTAGACAAGTGATTGGTCTCCTGAGCCTCAGTTTCTAAATCTGTAGAGTAGGCACAACACATTAGGAGCATATGGGCCTGAATCCTCTGCACAGTTGGGGACCGGGTGGGGGCAGCAGTGATGTTTCCCATCTTCAAACGTAAGGGTTGAATTAGATGGAGAATACATAGATTGTGGAAGAAAAACATGTATTTGGGTTTCAAGGAAAAGGACTACTCAGAAATCTAATTTCCAAAGTCAGCAGAACAAAAGAAACAAGCTGGCAACATTTATGACTGTTAATACTGAGGGTTTTATAGATTGAATACCTTACACTTTTAAGCAGAGCTTAGCTTCCCAAGAATCCTGTATATATAAACTGATGCAGTTATTAAAGTTACCCTTGATTTACACAGTAACCATTGTTTAAAGGGACCGTTTATCTGGGGAATGTTGCACAAGTGTTTCAAAGAGCTAAATCAAAATGGCTGTAGAGACCTGTTACCTGAAAAGAAACAAGTGTTCTCTGCTCTAGGAGGCTTTTTTCTGTTGGGAACAGAACTGCAAGTGTATTCTCTGGCGT